>NW_028083399.1:0-16436 GCF_014824575.4 Sturnira hondurensis
TCCTTAATTCTCTGAATGTTTTTCCTTGAGGTGGGTTTATGTCCTATTCTTCCAGGGCTCTACCCAGCCCACTCAGGGAGGACATGGAGGACATTGCACATTATGGGAGTTGAGTTACATTATTGGCCTGAAGTGTGGGCCCCTGGAATGAACCCACAAATCTGACCTGCGTCTTGGGGCTGTGAGAGGGAATGCCAGTTACCTGCTCAGGAAATGCCATCCCTTTTTAAAAATTTATTTTTATTTAATTGTTGTTCAAGTGCAATTTTCTGCCTTTTACCCCCATCCCAGCCAACACCCCAGCTGTCCCCATCTCCCTCCAGTTTTCATCTTCTCTAGTTTTTGTCCATGTATTCTTTATACTTTTTCCTGTAAACCCTTCTCCTTTTTTCCTGAAATTCCCTCCCCGCTCCCCTTTGGTGACTGTCAGCCTGTTCTCTATTTCAGTGTGTTTAGTTTCATTTTTCTTGTTTGTTTGTTTTGTTGTTTAGGTTCCTGTTAAAGGTGAGATCATATGGTATTTGTCTTTCACTGCCTGGCTTATTTTGCTTAGCATGATGCTTTCCAGTTCCATTCATGCTGTTGCAAAGGGTAGGAGCTCTTTGTATAAACGTACTATAGTTTTTATTTTTGTTATTTTTTCTCTTTAACTATAGGTGCATTTCATTCATTTTGGAAATATTTTATTTTATTTTATTTTATTTTAATTGCTGTTCATGTATAGTTTTCTGTCTTTTACTCCCAACCCAGCCCCCTGACTCAGTGCTCTCCAGTTCCCTCCTGTTCCCACACCTGTTTTTGTCCATGTGTCCACAATGCTTTCCAGTTCCATCCATGGTGTTGCAAAGGGTAGGAGCTCCTTTCTTTCTGCTGCATTCAATTCCGCTGTGTAAATGTGCCGTAGTTTTGGACACATTTATTCATTGACTGACATCTAGGTTGCTTCCAACACTTGGCTACTGTAAATTGTGCTGCTATGATCATTAAGGTTCACATGTTCTTTTGGATTGGTGTTTCGGGTGTTTCAGGGTTCTTAAGATAAAATCCTTGCAGTGGAATTGCTGGGTCAAAAGGCAGATCCATTTTAGTTTTCTGAGAAAATTCCATACTGTTTTCCCTAGTGGTTGTGCCAGTCTGCAATCCCAGTAACAGTGCACTAAGGTCCCCTTTTCTCCACAACCTGTGCAACACTTGTTTGTTGATTAGTTTATTATGGCCATTCTGACCAGTGTAAAGTGGTATCTCATTGTGGTTTTAATTTGCATCCCTCTGATAGCTAGTGATGCTGAGCATCTTTTCATGTGCCTCTGGATCCTCTGTATGTCCTCCTTGGAGAGGTGTCTGTTCACCTCCTTTTCTCTTTTTTTAATTGGGTTGCTAGTCTTCTTAGAGTAGAGTCATGTAAGTTCTTTATATACTTTGGAGATTAAACCCTTGTCTGAGATGTCATTGGGAAATATGTTTTCCCATATAGTTGGTTGTCTTTTTATTTTAATACTGTTTTCTTTAGTCGTGCAGAGGTTTTTATTTTGATTAGATCCCATTTGTTTATTCAGGAAAGGCCATCCCTTGATACTGCATGGAGACATTGGGCCTCTCCTTCCCTCAGTCCAAGGGAGAAGGGCACGAAGGTGAATGGGTGGCATCTGGCCATGCTCTCAGGGGAAAAGCACAGGCAGTCATAATACAAGAGGACATGCCTTACTTAAAATCCTGCCTGTTCTGGAAGGGGGTAGTCCCCACACCATCCTATTAGACCCAGCGGTCCAGGGGTGGGGTACTCTGTGATTGGACCACACTGCACTTTTCTACTAGGGCATAGATGTGCAGAGGGATCGGGGTGCTTGTGGGTAGACCAAAATCCTTGATTTCCTCCTTCATTTCCTCTTGGCCTTTGCTGATAGTTTCTATTTCCTTTTTCATGTTGATATAGTATGCGGAGAGCTCATTGTAACTCCCCTCTAGTTTCTGGTAGCTCCTCTCTAGTTTCTGGTAGCTCATTGTGAGCTCTTTGAATTTCCTGATAACTATTGCTTTGAATTCAATATCTGATAGCTGACTTGCCTCTCTTTCATCTGACATTATTTCTGAGACTTCCACCTTTTCTTTCATTTGGGGATTGTTTCTTTGTCTTCTCATTGTTTATGAGACTCTTCTTCTTAGCCTCAGCTTCTTAAATTGATCTGTTCTGACTCCTTGGGTTTATAGTGTGAACTTCTGTGGTAGAATACTTGTGAAATTCAGTTGTGCAGTCTCCTGCGGGTAACTTAATGTTCTCTGCTTCCGCCTACTCCTTTCTTTGTGTGTGTGTGATCAGTTGGAGGGGGAGGCAAAATGGTTTATGACAGTAGGAGAGTACTTGATGATATTTACAGTCACAGACTGTAGAGAAGAGATAGAAGATCTTTAGGCTCTATATAGTGTTAACTGTAATCTTCAACCCAATTTGGGACTTTTAAGAAAGGATAGACCAAAGATAAGTCTCTTGTTGGGTAGGGAAGCCTTGTGAGTTGTATCTAGAAAGCAGTGAGGTTGCGGGTGGTCAGATTTTGAGGTAAGGTAAGATAAAGAATAGTAAATAAGCATAGGGTGTGAGCAAGTGGAGTTAATCACTACAGTAATAGAATTCAGGAACCTGTAAAGTGGGCTAAGACCCGAGAGATGTGTCGTGAAGTATTTACAGTGATATGGAAAGCAACAAACAAACAAACAAACAAACACACACAAAAAAGGGCAGGAGAAGTGAGGAAAAAGCAGTAAGTTTGGAATGAAAGAAAGAAGGACTAAAACAGGAAGAAAGAAAGGAGAGGAACAAAGTACTGAAAGATAATGCAACAATAAAATGAAAAATATATACAATTACTGAAAAAAAAGTTTTAAATAAAGTATAAAAAAATAGTTAAAAAAAAAACCAACCCTCTCTTCTTGGTTTCAAAGTGTCCAATCAGTTTTTCTGGTTTTGGCAGGACTTCTCTGAGGGCTGGGTTGTAGGCCCAGGCGCACTCCCACGCACCAGCCAGGCTACCAGACTGGGGTGTGGGCGTCCACCCACCCATCAGGCTGCCTGCGTCCCATGGGATCTGGTACTGGTTCTTCCCAGTCCTGTGCCTGGGTGAGAAGCAAGTCAAGCTGCCTTCACAGGAGAACACCTCAGTCCACTTTCCAATAAAAACTTCTCCAGAAGGCTGCCTCTTAGCCCAGCCCAATCCCCAACCCGACCAGTTAGGACAATGGTCCTCTCAAATTTCCTGGGCTGGCAGGCTGGTGGACTAGCGACCACAGAGATCACAACTGAACACAGCCCCCTGTCCTTGCCACCCTCCCTTCACACCTAGGCAGACAGGTCTCTGCCACCCAGCCCCGCCTAGATGGGGAGGGACGGAGCCAGCTCTCTTCCAAGGACCCCACAGTCGGCCCAATGCTCCCCTGGGTGCTGGGCTCCCAATGAGTCTTCTGTGGCACTGGCTGCAGACGGAAGCCTCTACACCCCTAATGCAGTGGCAGCGGCAGCTCCGGTATTATCGGCTGGCTGAGGGCAGTCGGCCCTGCCGCTGCCACTTTTGTCTTTACTCACAGGTGCTGGGCTCCCGATGAGTCCTCTGTGACAGACTCCCCGACGCTGGCCGTAGATGGAAGCCTCTGGGCCCTGATAGCTGTGGCAGCAGCAGCTCCAAGGCCGTTAGGCCCCGGCCAAGCGCTGCTGGTCCCGCCGCTGCTGGTCCCGCTGCTGCTGCTTTTGACTTTACTCTGGGGTGCCAGGCTCCCCATGAGTCCTCCGTGGCAGACACCCCTGTTGCTGGGCGCAGACAGAAGCCTCTGGGGCCCGACCTCTGCAGCAGCCGTGGCTCTCAGGTCTTTACGCGCCGGCGCGGCTGTCTCTGTCCTTACTCACGTCCCTGAGACCCCACTGACCTGTAGCTTTCTGGTCTGTCACTATCTCTGGTCTCTTATTTTCATAAATGCTGGGGAATGTTGGTTGGGGAATTTATTGCACTGTTTCTCAGTAGATCTGCCAGGATTTTCTCCCAGGGATATGAGAACTGTAGTCTCTCCATCCTACTCTGCTGCCATTTTCTATGTCAACCAGGAATTGAACTGTTGACCTTTTCCTTTGCAGGACTACATCCAACAAATGGGCCTCACTGGCACAGTTGCATGCTATCACTTGACATAGGAAATGGAAGGGAACAGATATGTATTCAGTATCTCATACACGTCAGGTGTTATGTAAATAAATTCATAGGTTGCTTCATGCAGAATGGATAATTACTCCCACTTGACAGATGAGGATACTGAGGCTCAGAGCTATGAACAAACTTGCCTATTGCTTGTAGGTTAGTACTGCTCTAACTCAGGTGAGAGCCCCCAGGTTCCCTACTGCACAGTGAAGTTTTTCAGGGCTGCTGTGTTCAGGTGCATAATCCCCTAGATTTATGTGCAATCATGTTGACGTCTGTGCAAGTACTGGCCCTGCCTTTCCTTCAAGTAAAATCCCCTTGCATGATCCTCACCCATGCAACAAATCCATCTGTCTTCCAGGAAAGAACCTTGAAGAAGGACANGTAAATAAATTCATAGGTTGCTTCATGCAGAATGGATAATTACTCCCACTTGACAGATGAGGATACTGAGGCTCAGAGCTATGAACAAACTTGCCTATTGCTTGTAGGTTAGTACTGCTCTAACTCAGGTGAGAGCCCCCAGGTTCCCTACTGCACAGTGAAGTTTTTCACGGCTGCTGTGTTCAGGTGCATAATCCCCTAGATTTATGTGCAATCATGTTGACGTCTGTGTAAGTACTGGCCCTGCTTTTCCTTCAAGTAAAATCCCCTTGCATGATCCTCATCCATGAAACAAATCCATCTGTCTTCCAGGAAAGAACCTTGAAGAAGGACACTGAGCATTTGATAATGTCTGACTCATGACACTTTCCCCAAGGACCCTGGACATGGAACCTGCCTACTGGTCTCCAGCCACCTATCTTTTGCCTTCTCGGGGCTCTTCTCCTCCCAGACCCTCTGCACAGTCCAGTGATATCTCCCCATTGATATTCTCACTCACTGCCTTGGAATTACCATCCTGAGTTTAATCCAGGGGCTGAGGTAGGGTCATGTACCTGTCTTACTGCCCTGGTGTACACAATGCCAAAAAGTTTATTATTACACAAAGTGATAAACATCGTTTACATCTACCAGTAAGAGGAAACTTCTGCTGTCCTTGACCCCTTCTCTTCCTCTCTGCTGGTTGGTGTTCCTAGAAGAATCCCTTTCATCTTTAGTGTCTCTTATTTTTCCATCTGACCTACTGGGTTTTCCTTGACAACTTCACTTCACATCACCATGACTGCTGGTCTCCTCTTCATCCCTCCCAAGTCCAGGAAGGCTGATTGGACAGGGGCAGGGACAGGCTTAAGTTGCAGGGAAGCCAGACTCACAGAATCTCAAGGGTGGAAGGAGCCCTGGACTGACCTGCTTCATCTCAGACCACTCCCTTCCTCCTCAGTCATGAGTCTGCCCCTCTGTGTCATCCCAACACAGGAAAGGGGCCCTGACCTCATGCTGACCATGTCCACAGCTTGATCCAGCCCTAGCCTCCCTGTGCCCAGCTTTGTCCTACATGCCCTTGATTGCCCCAAGAGCCTGGTAGGAGTGAAGGGAACTGCAAGCACCTGACCTCCCTACTGAAACTGCAGCCCCATTCAATGCCCTGGGGTGTCCTCTGTCTGGGGGCTCACATGGCTGCCTGGCCAGGTCTTCTAAGTTACACAACTGGTCAGCAGCCCTTTGGTCTGCCCACAGGCACCCTGATCCCTGTGCACATCTGTGTCCTCGTAGAGAAGTGCAGTGTGGCCCAATCACACAGCACCCCACCCCTGGGCTCACAGGTCTAGTGGGATGCTGTGGGGACCATCCTCCCCCCTGGAATGGGCAGGTTTTGAAGTAAGACCTGTGTCCTCAGTTCTTTGATTGCCAGTGCTTTTGCCTTGAAAACATGGCCAGATGCCACTTTCATGTCCTTCTGCACTGGGCCGAGGTCAGGAAGTCTCCAAGCAGTTTCAAGGGATGGTCTTTCCTGGCCAGGCAACTGGCATTCTCTCTCCCAATCCCAACACACAAGTCAGAGTTGTGCATCTATTCCAGGGGCCCAAACCTCGGGCCAATAATGTAACTTAGCTCACATTATGTGCAAAGTCCTCCCCCCTCCCCCCTTAGTGGAAGGGGCAGAACCCTAGAAGGACAGGTAGGACATAAACTAGCCTCAAGGAAACACATTCTGAGAATTAAGAAGGATGACAGATGCTTCTGAATCTCTAGGCTGCCTCTGAGACCAAGAAGGAAGAAGTTAATTCTCATGGACTGTTCCTCACTACCCCAAGCTCTTCCTTCCATCACAAGGCCTTCTCCTCCTTTCCTACTGCCATTATCACATGGACTAGGAATCACTTTTTTTATCCTCACCCAAAAATATGTTTACTGATTCCTAGAGAGAGGGAAACATTGATGCGAAAGAAAATTATCGGTGTGCTGCCTCCCATACATGTCCTGCCTAGGGATTGAACTTGCAACTTAAGTATGTGCCCTAAACAAAAATAGAACCTACAATACTTTTGGGTGTGTGGTCCTATGCTCCACCCAACTGAGACAGAGCCGCAGTCACTTTTTATGGCCAGATTTTATCCTGAATGAAAAGGCAGGTGTTCTGAGTTTACCCTCAACTCACTTCCTCAGCTACAACATGAACATAGACAAATTTCTTGCCCTTTCTGAGCCTCAGTTTTCACATGTACACATTAGGGTTAATAGCTCCTACCCTCTCCTTCCTGTATCTCAAGCTTTAGCATGGACCCAAACAGAGCAGAGGTTCCAAGGCCTAGGAGAGGGCAGAGCCTGCCACAGTTCCCCAGGTAATCTTAGTAATGCCAGAGATCATCAACCCCTCAATGCCCTTCCTGGGTGCCAAGAACCTACATACTTGTGCTGGAGGCAATAGCCAGCGTTAAGCCATCTTCCAGACCTTCCACATGCTCTCAAAGTGGGTCACAGCAGGTGGAAGGAGAGTTGGAAGGTGGAACTTGGGAGTGAAAAAGAGCAAAGCCTGATGTGAAGGTAGGGGAGCAAGGTGCCCATCCTGGAAAACCCAGCTTCACTGGAGGCAAGAGAAAGTGGAGGGGTTGTGAGAGAATAGGGATTGAAGATCTTCCAAATGCCTCTCATACCATCATTAGGGCCCTGCCTCCTTTCCATGAACTCCTTTTGTACTTAGCAAAGACTATCCCAAAGCCCTCCTGGTTCTTCCACTTGTCTTCTCCATCACTTTCTCTCCTCTACCAATAGCCCTCCCTACTCTTCATCATCCACTGTTTGTTCATTCAGTGATGCCTACTCTGTGCCAGGATTTGTCTAGACCCTGAGGGTTCAGGGCTGAATCAGACCAGATCTCTCTGTCAATTTTGGGAAAGATGAACAAGTAAAGCAGAAAATGGCATCCCAATGAGACCAGTGCTGATGCAGACAAGAACAAGGGCTGATGCAAACTCCTGGTTAGGCACCCAACACAGTCTGGAGCAGGGAAGGCTCTGGTCTCAGCTTTCCCCCCTACACAGTAAGCTTCTTGAGAGCAGAGCCTGGGTCTGATTCACCTTTCTGATGCATCCTTTCCTTTCTTGGGTGTCTCCAAGGTTACCTGGACTTCCTGAGGAAGGAGATTATGTGGGGGCAAGAATAAGCCTGGGCAATCCTCATCTGAAAATCAAGTTCATTTCCAGCATCAATCATGCAGAAGAACCAATTCCCCAGACTGTGAATCAGAGAAGGTACTCAGGAGGTAGAAGAAGTAATTATGCCTCTTTCTGAGCCTTAATCTCTGGCATCAACACCTGGGTTCCCAAAAATTGCTGCAAAGCACTACTCTCATGAAAGTTTTTTAATTCAGGCTTCCACTTGCAATATGCTAAGTATGATCTCCAGGGCCTTTGGGACAAGGAATTTACTCTCCTGGTTGGTTCCAGTGCAGGTGTTCCTTTCCCTGTGTGCTGAAACCTCTGGTCTAGATCCCCATGAAGGTGGGGAGCTAAGAGCTATTCCTGACAATGGGCGTTAAGGTGGTCTCCCCAACCTGAATTAACTGGGCAGAGAATGTGATGATATGAACCCAAGATGATGTCACAAATCCTTAGAGAGTCCTTAGGCATGGCCAGGAGAACCCCACCTCTAATGGCACCAGCAGCTTAGATGGACTTCGTGGTCTTTGGGTGACAGTACTGGTCTCTGCCTTCACTTTAATTGTCTGCCTTAAAATGGAAATATTTACATTGCACCGAACAAAGATGACATTGATTAAGCGTTAAACAAGATTGCCTAATTTCGTCAGACTGTCCAGGAATTTACCCCGATGTTATCGCCAAGGTTTTCGCAGGAACTTTGTCTGAACCTTGGACCTCAAAATGATGAAAAGAAGTCTGTGGCCTGCTTGGTCTCCAACTTTAAATTTCCCCCTGGAAAGACCACACAGAAGATGGATCGAGGGGGAGATTGGGTAGCAAAACTGAATGGAAACCATGGCTCCCAGGATATCATTTCCCTGCCCTAGTAAGGTCTCCTGCCCTGGCCCTCAGGAGACTGGGATGGATTCTCTGAAGAAAAAGAGGCCATTTTCTTCCTCCACCCCCTTCTCTTAATAACACCGTTCATGTACCTCAAGGGCATGCCCAAAGAACCATTGTATAGGGGGCCCTGGGAAGCTGTCCATAGCCCTGATGAGAAACTGCCTCCACATCAGCAGACGAATGAGCTTCAGGAAGCCTAAGACCAAGATCAATCCAGATGCCCACAGGCACAAGCAGGAGAGGATCTTGGAGAACAATACAGGCCTTATGGCTGGAGTTGCAGCCACCCAGTCTTCTCCTGCTGCTTTCTGGTTCATTTATACTCTACATGCTGGCACCTTGCCTGATCCTGCCACCAGCCAAACCAGCAGCAGCATTCTAGAGAGTGAAGCTTCATAGGGAAGAGAAAGCAGCCCCAAATGTCAGAGAAAACAGCAGGAACAGCCTTGCTGACTGGTCCCAAAAGAGCTGGAGAGAAACCACGTAGCAAGCTTCAAAGAAACCACACTAGGAATATCATGCCTTAGTTCCTTGGTAAACTCACTGGCATAACAACTGCCTTTTCATATAAGCACCTTGTTGTTTCAGGAGGCTTCTACACACTGGAGCCCCATTTAACCCAAATGAAGCACTCCTAGGTACTCACTCTATATCATGTTCCAGGTAATGAACCTGAGGCTCAGCTTTGCCTAAACTTTCTATTTTCCCTTTCAAAAGGGCCACTGGGAGGCTTCCACAAATACTAGGCATATGATGCTTTGAGTCTCCTTTTGAGAGGTGCTGTCCAGGACTTGGTTCTGGCTCCAGAAGAGATATCCTGGGTCAGAAAAGGGCCAACTTCATCTCAAGACCATAATACAAACTTAACGCTAAAGAACATACCATACTACTTTCAGACCCAGCCGGGCGCAGGCTGAGAAACACTGGGAGTCAGGCTGTGGCTGTGGGTTTGGGGAACTGACAGTCGCCCGTGCAATCCCTGTGGCATGGGGTCAGAGTTGGCATTCCCACAGCCTCAGGGAGCGTCGGGCTGCTGGCAGAGCCCCTGGAAGAGAGCCAGCCATCAGCTCCATCCCTACCCAGCCAGGCGCAGACTGAGAAGCACCGGGAGTCAGGCTGTGCCTGCCAGCTTGGAAGAATTGTGAGTTGCCTTGTGTGTTCAGCCACAGCACTGGGAAAGGTCCAAGCCCAAGCCTGCAAGAGCAGGAAAGCCTGTCTGGGAGCGTGCGCCCTCTCGCCATGCCAGGGCTGGGAAGCCTGGGGAAAAATCTGGTCTCAGTGGGGCGTGAGAGTGGCGCCAGTCTGGATCTTGGGAGGGCACTGGCGAGACCAGATGAGTTCACTGAGATGCAAGAAGGGCCACACTAATAGCCCCTCAGGCTGCTGCCGCAGCTAATGAGACCAGAAGAAAAGGTTTGACCAGCTGGAAAGCAACAAGAGGAGTAGGTGGAAGCAGAGAACACCAAGATACCTGCAGGAGACTGCACCACTGAATTTCACAGGCATCCTACCACGGAAGTTCACACCATAAACCCAGGGAACCAGAACAGATCAATTTAAGAAGCTGAGGCCAACAAGAGGGAAAACACAAACAATGGGAAGATAAAGAAACAATCTCCAAATGAAAGAAAAGGAGGAAGTCTCAGAAAGAATGTTAGATGAAATAGAGGCAAGTCAACTATCAGATATTGAATTCAAAGCTCTGGTTATCAGGAAATTCAAAGAGCTTACAACGAGCTACCAGAAACTACACGGGAGCTACAATGAACTCTCTGCAAACTATACCAACATGAAAAAGGAAATGGAAACCATCAGCAAAGGCCAAGAGGAAATGAAGAATACCATTTCTGAACTGAAGAAGACAGTAGAAGGTACAAAGAGTAGGATCGATGAGGCGGAAGAGCGCATAAGCGAGCTTGAAGACAGGGTAGAAAGAATCTCCCAGACGGACTAAGTAATAGAAAAGAGATTCAGAAAAAAATGAGAGGAGTTTAAGAGAAATGCAAGACAATATGAAATGTAATAATATCCAAATAATAGGAATACCAGAAGGAGAAGAAGAAGAACAAGGCATAGAAAACCTACTTGAAAGAGTAATAACGGAAAATTTTCCTAAGCGGAGGAGAGATAAAGTCACACGAATCCAGGTGTCACAGAGAGTCCCAATAGGTGGAACCCAAAGAGGCCTACTGCAAGACACATCAGCATTCAAATGGCAAAAGTCCAGGACAAAGAGAGAATCCTAAAGGCAGCAAGGGAGAAAAAGGTAGTAACATACAAGGGGATCCCAATAAGGTTAGCTAATGACTTCTCAATGGAAACATTCCAAGCAAGAACAGAATGGCAAGAAATATTCCAAGTAATGAAAACCAGAGGCCTACAACCAAGGCTACTGTACCCAGCAAGGCTCTCAATCGAGATAGAAGGCCAAATACAGACCTTCCAAGACAAAAGAAGTCTAAAAGAATATGCCTCCACCAAACCAGCTCTACAAAAATTACTAAAAGAGCTGCTTTAAGGAAAGGAAGGAAAAGAGAGAGACAGAAAGGAATGTAGGTACACAAATGGCAATGAATAAGTAGCTTTCAATAATAACCTTAAACATAAATGGATTAAATGCACCAATTAAAAGACATAGAATAGCTGAATGGATAAGAAATCATGACCGACACATGTACTGCCTACAAGAGACCCACCTCAAGTCAAAAGAACATCACAGACTAAAAGTGAAAGGATGGAAACAAATTTTCTAAGCAAATGGTCAAGAAAAAAAAGCCGGGGTAGCAATTCTCATATCAGACAAAATAGACTTCAAAAGAAGGGCCATAAAGAGAAACCCACAAGGTCACTTCATAATACTCAAGGGAAGAATCCACCAAAAAGACATTAACATCGTAAATATATATGCACCCAACATAGGAGCACCCAAATATATTAATAAAGTCCTTGAGGACCTCAAGAAAGATATTGACAGGAACACAATTTTAGTAGGGGATTTTAACACCCCACTGTCAAAAATGGACAGACCTTCCAAACAAAATATCCACAAAGATATTGCAGCATTAAACGACACCCTAGATGAAATGGACCTAATTGATATCTATAGAGCCCTCCATCCCAAAGAAGCTAAATACACATTCCTTTCAAATGCACATGGAACATTTTCAAAGATAGACCACATAATAAAACACAAAACGAGTCTCAACAAATTCAGGAAAATAGAAATCATACCGAGCATTTTCTCTGATCATGAGGGATTAAAATTGGAAACCAACCACACAGGAAAAAAACCCAAAACACCCAAAATCATGGAGACTGAATGGTAGGCTATTAAACAATGAATCGGTCAAGATTGAAATTAGTGAAGAAGTCAAAAACCTTTTGGAAACAAATGAAAATGAACTCACAACAACCCAAAACTTATGGGACACAGTGAAGGCAGTCCTGAGAGGGAAGTTCATAGCAATACAGGCTTACCTAAAGAAGATAGAAGCATTTCAAACAAACAACCTAACAGGACAGCTGCAAGAACTCGAGGAACAACAACAAAGACAGCCCAGAGCAAGTAGAAGGAAGGAAATAACCAGGATCACAGCAGAATTAAATGACATAGAGATTAAAGCACAATTCAATGAATTGAATCCAGGAGTTGGTTTTTTGAAAAGATAAACAAAATAGGGAAACCTTTAAGTAGGCTCATCAAAAACAGAAGAGAGAGGACCCAAATAAACACAATCAGAAATGAAAGGGGAGAGTATACAACTGATACCACAGAAATAGAAGGGATTGTAAGAAATTACTATGCAAAACTGTATGCCAAGAAATTTGAAAACCTAGGTGAAATGGACAAATTTCTAGAAAAATATAATCTTCCAAAACTCAATGAAAAAGAAGCAGAAAACCTGAACAGGCCAATGACACCAGATGAAACTGAAGAAGTAATAAAAAAAAAATCCCATCACACAAAAGCCCTAGTCCAGATGGTTTCACAGGAGAATTCTACAAAGCGTTTAAGGAAGAGCTAATCCCTATTCTTCACAGACTATTCCAAAAAATCTAAAAGGAGGGAAAACTCCTCAACTCTTTTTATGAAGCCAGCATCATCCTAATTCCAAAGCCAGACAGATACACAACAAAGAAAGAAAACTACAGGCCAATATCAATGATGAACATAGATGCTAAAATCCTTAACAAAATATTGGCAAATTGCATCCAACAATACATCAAAAAGATCATACGCCATGATCAAGTGCGATTCATCCCAGGAATGCAAGGATGATTCAATATTCATAAATCAGTAAATGTAATATAATACATCACATAAACAAAAGCAAAGGAAAAAACTACATGATCATATCAATAGACGTGGAAAAAGCTTTTGATAAGGTACAACAACCATTTATGATACAGGTACTCAGAAAAATCAGAACACAGAGAGCATTCCTCAATATAATAAAGGCCATATACGAAAGACCTACAGCAAACATCATACTCAATGGGCAAAAACTAAATGCTTTTCCACTAAGATCAGGAACAACACAAGGTTGTCCAGGTTCACCACTTCTATTCAATATAGTATTGGAAGTTCTAGCCCCAGAGATCAGACAAGAAAAGGAAATAAAAGGCATCCAAATTGGAAAGGAGGAAACAAAACTGGCATTGTTTGTAGATGACATGATAGTGTACATGGAAAATCCTATAGCCTCCAAAAAAAACTGCTCGAACTAATTAATGAATTTGACAAAACAGCGGGATACAAAATCAATATCCAGAAATCAAAGGCGTTTTTGTATGCCAACAATGAAACAGCAGAAGCAGAAATCAAGAAAAAGATCCCACTTGATATAGCAGAAACAAAAATAAAATACCTAGGAATAAACCTAACCAAGAAGGTAAAAGACCTGTATGAAGAAAATTACACAACACTGAAGAAAGAAATCAAGGAAGACACAAACAAATGGAAACACATACCGTGTTCATGGATTGGAAGAATTAACATCGTCAAAATGTCCATACTACCCAAAGCAACTTAGAGATTCAGTGCAATACCTATTAAAGTATCAATGACATATTTCACAAACATAGAACAAATACTTCAAAATTTTATATTGAAACACAAACAACCCAAAACAGTGACTGCAATTTTGAGAAGAGCAAAGTAGGAGGAATCACAATACCTGATACCAAACTGTGTTATCAGGCCACTGGGATCAAAACAGCCTAGTAATGGCGTAAAAACAGGCACATGGACCAAGGGAAGAGAACAAAGAGCCCAGAAATAAACCCAAATTTCTATGGTCAATTAATATTCAATGAAGGGGGCACGAACATAAAATGGAGTAAAAATAGCGTCTTCAACAAATGGTGCTGGGAGAAATGGACAGCTACATGCAGAAAAAATGAAACTCGAACACCAAATTACACAATAAACAAAAATAAATTCAAGGTGCATAAAAACTTAAATATAAACCATGACACCATTAAACCCCTAGAGGAGAACATTGGCAGGAAAATCTCAGATATTTCACACAGCAACATTTTTACTAATGTGTCCCCTAGACAAAGGGACATAAAGTAAAGAAAAAACAAATGGGATTTCAGCAAAATTAAAGCTTCTGTTTTCTGCACAGCTAAAGAAAACACTATTAAAATAAAAAGAGAACCAATTGTTTGGAAAAATTTATTCAGCAATGATACCTCAAACAACGGTTTAATCTCCAAAGTATATAAAGAAGTTACATGACTCTACCCTAAGAAGACAACCAACCCAAATAAAAAGTGGGCAAAGTACTTGAACAGACACTTCCCCAAGGAGGATATACCGAAGATCCAGAGGCAAATGAAAAGATGCTCAGTATCACTAGCTATCAGGGAGATGCAAATTAAAACCACAATGAGACACCACTTCACACAGTTCAGAATGGCCATCATAAACCTATCAACAAAGAAGTGTTGGACAGGTTGTGGAGAAAAGGGAACATTAGTACACTGTTAGTGGGATTGCAGACTGGTACAACAACTATGAACAACAGTATGGAATTTTCTCAGAAAACTGAAAATGGATCTGCCTTTTGACCCAGCAATTCCACTGCTAGGATTATATTCTAAGAACCCTGAAACACCAATCCAAAAGAACTTATGCACCCCAATGTTCATAGCAGCACAATTTACAATAGCCAAGTGCTAGAAGCAACCTAGGTGCCCATCAGTAAATGAATGGATCCAAAATGTGTGTTACATTTACACAATGGCATTCTATGCAGCAGAAAGAAAGAAGGAGCTCCTGCCCTTTGCAACAGCATGGATGGAACTGGAAAGCATTATACTGAGGCAGTGAAAGGCAAATACCATACAATCTCACCTTTAACAGGAACCTAAACAACAAAACAAACAAGCAAGTGAAATATAACCAGACACTGAAATAGAGAACAGGCTAAGGGGAACCAGAGGAGAGAGGGCAGGGAACTTCAAGGAAAAAGGGGAAGAAGGTTTTACAGGAACAAGTATAAAGGACACACGGAGAAAAACTAAAAGGGGTAGAAATGGGAGAAAGATGGGAGCACTGTGGGGGTGAGCTGGGATAAGAGTAAAAGACAGAAAACTGTACTTGAACAACAATCAAAATAAATGCATTTTAAAAAATTAAAAACCAATTCATTTCCATATGCAAAGAAAGAAGTTGCTCCATGAAACTAAGTGGATCTTTCATTGGGTTTCTCTTGGGTCTTATGGAAGCAGGAGCCAACTGCAGAGACTCATCAAAAAGGCATGGTGTCAGACCCACTGCAGGGGATCAAACACATTCATATGCAGCCAGCACTGCCAGGAAAGGGGGAAGAGACAAGAGAACAGAAACTCACTGTTACAGAGCTCATACCATGCCAGTGAGGCGTGCACTGGCCTGCAGCTCCTGCGGCGTTATGGATGGAAAATCAAGACAAATTCACACGGACTACCAAGTCCTGTGGAGGAAAAGGGATGGCATGGCTACTCCCTCAAGGGGGGAGCACCTCAGAACAGCCTGGCCACCCTCTCAGGGGAAATCTCTCTGACCCTTGCCCAGACAGGCTTTTATCGTTATTTTGGGGCAGGAGTGCAGGTACAACTTATTAATCATCGTCAGGCAGTAAACAGTAGACAGCATACAAAGGACTGTTAAGGCTTCTTCTATGTCAGGGTCTATCAGCTAAAAGGCTACAAAACTTTGGGAAAACAAACTCATTTTCTGCTCGGGCCTTTATCATTTGACTAAGAGCATTCTTAGCAATGCAGGCTTCACAGGATTTTACATATCCTTACTCAGGCCTGATCACCTGGGAAGCCCACCATTCCCAGCACAGGCCTGCGCCACCATCTGTCATTGTTTTCAGGCTTAAGTCAGGCAGAAGAGGCAGAAAGCCATGGAATTCTTGGAGACTTCTTGCAGACAGACTGAGGACTCCAGCTTCATGAAATCCAAGGGGCGAGGATCCATCACCCCCTTTCTCCTTAGCCCCCCAAGTTCTTCCCTGGCGCCTCAAGATCATGCCTGTCTTAGGCGGTTTCCCCCTCAGGGAATCTTACCTGTCATTGGCTAACTGAACAAGCATCGGAGGCCAGTAATGAAAAAAGGAGCAGAAGAGGAGCTTCTGCCAGGGAGATAAGCTTTGTCTCCTTAGTGGCTTAAGGTCCGAAGGTTGCTCACTCAGCCTTACCCAAGGCGGGGGGGGGGGGGGGGGGGGAGGGTTACAGCTTAATAAACAAGGCAGGGCAGTGCCCAACATGTATACCAAATTTATAAATGTTAACAAGTATTGCGGGTATAACAATTTAATGGAAACATAATTTTTTA
>NW_028083399.1:16758-84997 GCF_014824575.4 Sturnira hondurensis
TAAAAAATTATGTTTCCATTAAATTGTTATACCCGCAATACTTGTTAACATTTATAAATTTGGTATACATGTTGGGCACTGCCCTGCCTTGTTTATTAAGCTGTAACCCTCCCCCCCCCCCCCCCCCCCCGCCTTGGGTAAGGCTGAGTGAGCAACCTTCGGACCTTAAGCCACTAAGGAGACAAAGCTTATCTCCCTGGCAGAAGCTCCTCTTCTGCTCCTTTTTTCATTACTGGCCTCCGATGCTTGTTCAGTTAGCCAATGACAGGTAAGATTCCCTGAGGGGGAAACCGCCTAAGACAGGCATGATCTTGAGGCGCCAGGGAAGAACTTGGGGGGCTAAGGAGAAAGGGGGTGATGGATCCTCGCCCCTTGGATTTCATGAAGCTGGAGTCCTCAGTCTGTCTGCAAGAAGTCTCCAAGAATTCCATGGCTTTCTGCCTCTTCTGCCTGACTTAAGCCTGAAAACAATGACAGATGGTGGCGCAGGCCTGTGCTGGGAATGGTGGGCTTCCCAGGTGATCAGGCCTGAGTAAGGATATGTAAAATCCTGTGAAGCCTGCATTGCTAAGAATGCTCTTAGTCAAATGATAAAGGCCCAAGCAGAAAATGAGTTTGTTTTCCCAAAGTTTTGTAGCCTTTTAGCTGATAGACCCTGACATAGAAGAAGCCTTAACAGTCCTTTGTATGCTGTCTACTGTTTACTGCCTGACGATGATTAATAAGTTGTACCTGCACTCCTGCCCCAAAATAACGATAAAAGCCTGTCTGGGCAAGGGTCAGAGAGATTTCCCCTGAGAGGGTGGCCAGGCTGTTCTGAGGTGCTCCCCCCTTGAGGGAGTAGCCATGCCATCCCTTTTCCTCCACAGGACTTGGTAGTCCGTGTGAATTTGTCTTGATTTTCCATCCATAACGCCGCAGGAGCTGCAGGCCAGTGCACGCCTCACTGGCATGGTATGAGCTCTGTAACAGTGAGTTTCTGTTCTCTTGTCTCTTCCCCCTTTCCTGGCAGTGCTGGCTGCATATGAATGTGTTTGATCCCCTGCAGTGGGTCTGACACCATGCCTTTTTGATAAGTCTCTGCAGTTGGCTCCTGCTTCCATAAGACCCAAGAGAAACCCAATGAAAGATCCACTTAGTTTCATGGAGCAACTTCTTTCTTTGCATATGGAAATGAATTGGTTTTTAATTTTTTAAAATGCATTTATTTTGATTGTTGTTCAAGTACAGTTTTCTGTCTTTTACTCTTATCCCAGCTCACCCCCACAGTGCTCCCATCTTTCTCCCATTTCTACCCCTTTTAGTTTTTCTCCGTGTGTCCTTTATACTTGTTCCTGTAAAACCTTCTTCCCCTTTTTCCTTGAAGTTCCCTGCCCTCTCTCCTCTGGTTCCCCTTAGCCTGTTCTCTATTTCAGTGTCTGGTTATATTTCACTTGCTTGTTTGTTTTGTTGTTTAGGTTCCTGTTAAAGGTGAGATTGTATGGTATTTGCCTTTCACTGCCTCAGTATAATGCTTTCCAGTTCCATCCATGCTGTTGCAAAGGGCAGGAGCTCCTTCTTTCTTTCTGCTGCATAGAATGCCATTGTGTAAATGTAACACACATTTTGGATCCATTCATTTACTGATGGGCACCTAGGTTGCTTCCAGCACTTGGCTATTGTAAATTGTGCTGCTATGAACATTGGGGTGCATAAGTTCTTTTGGATTGGTGTTTCAGGGTTCTTAGAATATAATCCTAGCAGTGGAATTGCTGGGTCAAAAGGCAGATCCATTTTCAGTTTTCTGAGAAAATTCCATACTGTTGTTCATAGTTGTTGTACCAGTCTGCAATCCCACTAACAGTGTACTAATGTTCCCTTTTCTCCACAACCTGTCCAACACTTCTTTGTTGATAGGTTTATGATGGCCATTCTGAACTGTGTGAAGTGGTGTCTCATTGTGGTTTTAATTTGCATCTCCCTGATAGCTAGTGATACTGAGCATCTTTTCATTTGCCTCTGGATCTTCGGTATATCCTCCTTGGGGAAGTGTCTGTTCAAGTACTTTGCCCACTTTTTATTTGGGTTGGTTGTCTTCTTAGAGTAGAGTCATGTAAGTTCTTTATATACTTTGGAGATTTAACCGTTGTTTGAGGTATCATTGGTGAATAAATTTTTCCAAACAATTGGTTCTCTTTTTATTTTAATAGTGTTTTCTTTAGCCGTGCAGAAAACAGAAGCTTTAATTTTGGTGAGATCCCATTTGTTTTTTCTTTCCTTTATGTCCCTTTGTCTAGGGGACACATTAGTAAAAATGTTACTGTGTGAAATATCTGAGATTTTCCTGCCAATGTTCTCCTCTAGGGGTTTAATGGTGTCATGGTTTATATTTAAGTCGTTTATGCACCTTGAATTTATTTTTGTTTATTGTGTAAGTTGGTGTTTGAGTTTCATTTTTTCTGCATGTAGCTGTCCATTTCTCCCAGCACCATTTGTTGAAGAGGCTATTTTTACTCCATTTTATGTTCGTGCCCCCTTCATTGAATATTAATTGACCATAGAAATTTGGGGTTATTTCTAGGCTCTTTGTTCTCTTCCCTTGGTCCATGTGCCTGTTTTTATGCCATTACTAGGCTGTTTTGATTCCAGTGGCCTGGTAACACAGTTTAGTATCAGGTATTGTGATTCCTCCTACTTTGCTCTTCTCAAAATCGCAGTCACTGTTTTGGGTTGTTTGTGTTTCCATATAAAATTTTGAAGTATTTGTTCTATGTTTGTGAAATATGTCATTGGTACTTTAATAGGTATTGCACTGAATCTCTAAATTGCTTTGGGTAGTATGGACATTTTGACGATGTTAATTCTTCCTATCCATGAACATGGTATGTGTTTCCATTTGTTTGTGTCTTCCTTGATTTCTTTCTTCAGTGTTGTGTAATTTTCTTCATACAGGTCTTTTACCTTCTTGGTTAGATTTATTCCTAGGTATTTGATTTTTGTTTCTGCTATATCAAGTGGGATCTTTTTCTTGATTTCTGCTTCTGTTGATTCATTGTTGGCATACAAAAACGCCTTTGATTTCTGGATATTGACTTTGTATCCCGCTGTTTTGCCAAATTCATTTATTAGTTCGAGCAGATTTTTTTGTGGAGGCTATAGGATTTTCCATGTACACTATCATGTCATCTGCAAACAATGCCAGTTTTGTTTCCTCCTTTCCGATTTGGATGCCTATTATTTCCTTTTCTTGTCCAATCGCTGTGGCTAGAACTTCTAATACTATATTGAATAGAAGTGGTGAAAGTGGGAAACCTTGTCTTGTTCCTGATCTTAGTGGAAAAGCTTTTAGTTTTTGCCCATTGAGTATGATGTTTGCTGTAGGTCTTTCATATATGGCCTTTATTATATTGAGGAATGCTCTCTGTGTTCTGATTTTTCTGAGTACCTGTATCATAAATGGTTGTTGTACCTTATCAAAAGCTTTTTCCACATCTATTGATATGATCATGTAGTTTTCTCCTTTGCTTTTGTTTATGTGATGTATTATATTACATTTACTGATTTATGAATATTGAAACATCCTTGCATTCCTGGGATGAATCGCACTTGATCATGGCGTATGATCTTTTTGATGCATTGTTGGATGCAATTTGCCAATATTTTGTTAAGGATTTTAGCATCTATGTTCATCGGTGATATTGGCCCGTAGTTTTCTTTCTTTGTTGTGTTTCTGTCTGGCTTTGGAATTAGGATGATGCTGGCTTCATAAAAAGAGTTTGGGAGTTTTCCCTCCTTTTAGATTTTTTGGAATAGTCTGTGAAGAATAGGGGTTAGCTCTTCCTTAAATGTTTTGTAGAATTCTCCTGTGAAACCATCTGGTCTAGGGCTTTTGTGTGATGGGAGTTTTTTTTATTACTTCTTCAATTTCATCCGCTGTCATTGGCCTGTTCAGGTTTTCTGCTTCTTTTTCATTGAATTTTGGAAGATTATATTTTTCTAGAAATTTGTCCATTTCACCTAGGTTTTCAAATTTCTTGGCATAGAGTTCTGCATAGTAATTTCTTACAATCCCTTCTATTTCTGTGGTAATCAGTTGTAATCTCTCCCCTTTCATTTCTGATTGTGTTTATTTGGGTCCTCTCTCTTCTGTTTTTGATGAGCCTACTTAAAGGTTTCTCTATTTTGTTTATCTTTTCAAAAAACCAACTCCTGGATTCAATTCATTGAATTGTGCTTTAATCTCTATGTCATTTAATTCTGCTGTGATCCTGGTTATTTCCTTCCTTCTACTTGCTCTTGGCTGTCTTTGTTGTTGTTCCTCGAGTTCTTGCAGCTGTCTGGTTAGGTTGTTTGTTTGAAATGCTTTTACCTTCTTTAGGTAAGCCTGTATTGCTATGAACTTCCCTCTCAGGACTGCCTTCACTGTGTCCCATAAGTTTTGGGTTGTTGTGAGTTCATTTTCATTTGTTTCCAAAGGTTTTTGATTTCTTCCCTAACTTCAGTCTTGACCCATTCGTTGTTTAATAGCATACCATTCAGTCTCCATGCTTTTGGGTGTTTTGGGTTTTTTTCCTGTGGGTTTGGTTTCCAATTTTAGTCCCTCATGATCAGAGAAAATGCTCGGTATGATTTCTATTTTCTTGAATTTGTTGAGACTTGTTTTGTGTCCTATTATGTGATCTATCTTTGAAAATGTTCCATGTGCATTTGAAAAGAATGTGTATTTAGCTTCTTTTGGATGGAGGGCTCTATAGATATCAATTAGGTCCATTTCATCTAGGGTGTCGTTTAATGCTGCAATATCTTTGTGGATATTTTGTTTGGAAGATCTGTCCATTTTTGACAGTGGGGTGTTAAAATCCCCTACTAAAATTGTGTTCCTGTCAATATCTTTCTTGAGGTCCTCAAGGACTTTATTAATATATTTGGGTGCTCCTATGTTGGGTGCATATATATTTACGATGTTAATGTCTTCTTGGTGGAATCTTCCCTTGAGTATTATGAAGTGACCTTGTGGGTTTCCTGTGGCCCGCACGGGCGACTCTCAGTTCCCCAAATCCACAGCCACAGCCTGACTCCTGGTGTTTCTCAGCCTGCGCCCGGCTGGGTCTGAATGTAGTATGGTATGTTCTTTAGCGTTAAGTTTGTATTATGTTCTTGAGATGAAGTTGGCCCTTTTCTGACCCAGGATGTCTCTTCTGGAGCCAGAACCAAGTCCTTGACACCGCCTCTCAAAAGTAGACTCAAAGCATCATATGCCTGGCATTTGTGGAAGCCTCCCAGTGGCCCTTTTGAAAGGGGAAATGGAAAGTTTAGGCAAAGCTGAGCCTCAGGTTCATTACCTAAAAAATGATATAGTGTGAGTATCTAAGACTGCTTCATTTGGGTTAAATGAGGCTTCAGTGTGTAGAAGCCTCCTGAAACAACAAGGTGCTTATATGAAAAGGCAGTTGTTATGCCAGTGAGTTTACCAAGGAACTAAGGCATGATATTCCTAGTGTGGTTTCTTTGAAGCTTGCTACGTGGTTTCTCTCCAGCTCTTTTGGGACCAGTCAGCAAGGCTGTTCCTGCTGTTTTCTCTGACATTTGGGGCTGCTTTCTCTTCCCTATGAAGCTTCACTCTCTAGAATGCTGCTGCTGGTTTGGCTGGTGGCAGGATCAGGCAAGGTGCCAGCATGTAGAGTATAAATGAACCAGAAAGCAGCAGGAGAAGACTGGGTGGCTGCAACTCCAGCCATAAGGCCTGTATTGTTCTCCAAGATCCTCTCCTGCTTGTGCCTGTGGGCATCTGGATTGATCTTGGTCTTAGGCTTCCTGAAGCTCATTCGTCTGCTGATGTGGAGGCAGTTTCTCATCAGGGCTATGGACAGCTTCCCAGGGCCCCATATACAATGGTTCTTTGGGCATGCCCTTGAGGTACATGAACGGTGTTATTAAGAGAAGGGGGTGGAGGAAGAAAATGGCCTCTTTTTCTTCAGAGAATCCATCCCAGTCTCCTGAGGGCCAGGGCAGGAGACCTTACTAGGGCAGGGAAATGATATCCTGGGAGCCATGGTTTCCATTCAGTTTTGCTACCCAATCTCCCCCTCGATCCATCTTCTGTGTGGTCTTTCCAGGGGGAAATTTAAAGTTGGAGCCCAAGCAGGCCACAGACTTCTTTTCATCATTTTAAGGTCCAAGGTTCAGACAAAGTTCCTGCGAAAACCTTGGCGATAACATCGGGGTAAATTCCTGGACAGTCTGACGAAATTAGGCAATCTTGTTTAACGCCTAATCAATGTCATCTTTGTTCAGTGCAATGTAAAGATTTCCATTTTAAGGCAGACGATTACAGTGAAGGCAGAGACCAGTACTGTCACCCAAAGACCACGAAGTCCATCTAAGCTGCTGGTGCCATTAAAGGTGGTGTTCTCCTGGCCATGCCTAAGGACTCTCTAAGGATTTGTGACATCATCTTGGGTTCATATCATCACATTCTCTGCCCAGTTAATTCAGGTTGGGGAGACCACCTTAATGCCCATTGTCAGGAATAGCTCTTAGCTCCCCACCTTCATGGGGATCTAGACCAGAGGTTTCAGCACACAGGGAAAGGAACACCTGCACTGGAACCAACCAGGAGAGTAAATTCCTTGTCCCAAAGGCCCTGGAGACCATACTTAGCATATTTCAAGTGGAAGCCTGAATTTAAAAACTTTCATGAGAGTATTGCTTTGCAGCAAGTTTTGGGAACTCAGGCGTTGATGCCGGAGATTAAGGCTCAGAAAGAGGCATAATTACTTCTTCTACCTCCTGAGTACCCTCTCTGATTCATTCTGGGGAATTGCTTCTCCTCCATAATTGATGCTGGAAATGAACTTGATTTTCAGATGAGGATTGCCCAGGCTTATTCTTGCTCCCACATAATCTCCTTCCTCAGGAAGTCCAGGTAACCTTGGAGACACCCAAGAAAGGAAAGGGTGCATCAGAAAGGTGAATAAGACCCAGGCTCTACTCTCTAGAAGCTTACTATCTAGAGGGGAAAGCTGAGACCAGAGCCTTCCCTGCCCCAGACTGGGTTGGGTGCCTAACCAGGAGTTTGTATCAGCCAGTGTTCTTGTCTGCATCAGCACTTGTCTCATTGGGGTGTCATTTTCTGCTTATTTGTTCATCTTTCCCAATATTGACATAGAGATCTGGTTTGATTCTGCCCTGTACCTTCAGGGTCTAGCACAAAGCCTTGGGCCCAGTGGGCATCACTGAATGAACAAACAGTGGATGATGAAGTGTAGGGAGGGCTATTGGTAGAGGAGAGAGAGTGATGGAGAAGACAAGTGGAGGATCCAGGAGGGGTTTTGGATAATCTTTGCTAAGTACAAACGGAGGTCATGGAAAGGAGGCAGGGCCCTAATGATGGTATGAGAGGCATTTGGGAGACCTTCAATCCCTATTCTCTCACAACCCCTCCACTTTCTCTTGCCTCCAGTGAAGCTGGATTTTCTAGGATGGGCACCTTGCTCCCCTACCCTCACATCAGGGTTTGCTCTTTTTTACCCCCAAATTCCACCTTCCCACTCTCCTTCCACCTGCTGTGACCCACTTTGAGAGTATGTGGAAGGTCTGGAAGATGGCTTAACTCTGGCTATTGCCTCCAGCACAAGTATGTGAAGGGTCTTGGCATCCAGGAAGGCATAAATGGGTTGATGATCTCTGGCATTACTAAGATTACCTGGGGAACTGTGTCAGGCAAAACAGCTCTGCACTCTCCTAGGCCTTGGAACCTCTGCTCTGGTTGGATACATGCTGAAGTTTGAGATACAGGGAGGAGAGGGTAGGGGCTATTAACCCTAATGTGTACATGTGAAAACTGAGACTCAGAAAGGGCAACAAATTTGTCTATGTTCATGTTGTAGCTGAGGAAGTGAGTTGAGGGTAAACTCAGAACACCTGCCTTTTCATTCAGGATAAAATCAGGCCGTAAAAAGTGACTGCAGCTCTACCTCAGTTGGGTGGAGCATAAGACCACACACCAAAAAGTATTGTAGGTTCTATTCTTGTTTAGGGCACATACCTAGGTTGCAAGTTCAATCCCCAGTCAGGGCATGTATGGGAGGCAGCACACTGATGATTTTGTCTCACATCAATGTTTCTCTCTAGGAATCAGGAAACATATTTTTGTGTGAGGATAAAAAAAGTGATTGCTAGTCCATGTGATAATGGCAGTAGGAAAGGAGGAGAAGGCCTTGTGATGGAAGGAAGAGCTTGGGGTAGTGAGGAACAGTCCATGAGAATTAACTTCTCCCTTCTTGGTCTCAGGGGCAGCCTAGAGATTCAGAAGCATCTGTCATCCTTCTTAATTCTCAGAATGTGTTTCTTTGAGGCTGGTTTATGTCCTGCCCTGTTCTTCTAGGGTTCTGCCCATTCCACTAAGGGGGAAAGTGGGGGTGGGAGGACTTTGCACATAATGGGAGCGAAGTTACATTATTGGCCTGAGGTTTGGGGCCCTGGAATAGATGCACAACTCTGACTTGTGTGTTGGGTTTTGGAGAGGGAATGCCAGTTGCCTGCCCAGGACAGACCATCCCTTGAAACTGCTTGGAGACTTCCTGACCTCGGCCCAGTGGAGAAGGGCATGAAAGTGGCATCTGCCCATGATTTCAAGGCAAAAGCACTGGCAATCAAAGAACTGAGGACAAAGGTCTTACTTCAAAACCTGCCCATTCCAGGGGGAGGATGGTCCCCACAGCATCCCACTAGACCTGTGAGCCCAGGGGTGGGGTACTGTGTGGTAGGGCCACACTGCACTTTTCAAGGAGGTCATAGATGTGCAGAGTGATCAGGCTGCCTGAGGGCAGACCAAAGGGCTGGTGACCAGTTGTGTAACTTAGAAGAGCTGGCCAGGCAGCCATGTGAGCCCAAAGACAGAGGACACCCCAGGGCATTGAATGGGGCTGCAGTTCCAGCAGGGAGGTCAAGTGCTTGCAGTTCCCTTCACTCCTACCAGGCTCTTGGGGCAATCAGGGGCATGTAGGAGAAAGCTGGGCACAGGGAGGCAAGGGCTGGATCAAGCTGTGGACATGGTCAGCATGAGGTCAGGGCCTCCTGTCCTGGGTGGGAATGACACAGAGGGGCAGACTCATGACTGAGGAGGAAGGGATTGGTCTGAGATGAAGCAGGTCAGTCCAGGGCTCCTTCCACCCTTGAGATCCTGTGGGTCTGGCTTCCCTGGGACTTAAGCCTGTCCCTGCCCCTGTCCAATCAGCCTTCCTGGACTTGGGAGGGTTTAAGAGGAGACCAGCAGTCATGGTGATGTGAAGTGAAGTTGTCAAGGAAAACCCAGTAGGTCAGATGGAAAAATAAGAAACACTCAAGATGAAAGGGATACTTCTAGGAACACCAACCAGCAGGGAGGAAGAGAAGGGGTCAAGAACAGCAGAAGTTTCCTCTTACTGGTAAATGGAAATTATATTTATCACTTTGTGTAATAATAAACTTTTTGGCATTGTGTACACCAGGGCAGTAAGACAGGTACATGACCCTGCCTCAGCCCCTGGATTAAACTCAGGATGGTAATTCCAAGGCAGTGAGTGAGAATATCAATGGGGAAATATCACTGGACTGTGCAGAGGGTCTGGGAGGAGAAGAGCCCCGAGAAGGCAAAAGATAGGTGGCTGGAGACCAGTAGGCAGGTTCCATGTCCAGGGTCCTTGGGGAAAGTGTCTTGGGCCAGACATTATCAGATGATCAGTGTCCTTCTTCAAGGCTCTTTCCTGGAAGACACATGGATTTGTTTCATGGATGAGGATCATGCAAGGGGATTTTACTTGAAGGAAAAGCAGGGCCAGTACTTACACAGACGTGAACATGATTGCACATAAATCTAGGGGATTATGCACCCGAACACAGTAGCCCTGAAAAACTTCACTGTGCGGTAGGGAACCTGGGGGCTCTCACCTGAGTTAGAGCAGTACTAACCTACAAGCAATAGGCAAGTCTGTTCATAGCTCTGAGCCTCAGTTTCCTCATCTGTCAAATGGGAGTAATTATCCATTCTGCATGAAGCAACCTATGAATTTATTTCCGTAACACCTGTCGTGTATGAGATACTGAATACATATCTGTTCCCTTCCATTTCATATGTCAAGTGATAGCATGCAACTGTGCCAGTGAGGCCCATTTGTTGGATGTAGTCCTGCAAAGGAAAAGGTCAATAGTTCAATTCCTGGTTGACATAGAAAATGGTGGTGGAGTAGGATGGAGAGACTCCAGTTCTCATACCCCTGGGAGAAAATCCTGGCAGATCTACTGAGAAACAGTGCAATCAATTCCCCAACCAACATTCCCCAGCATTTATGAAAATAAGAGACTAGAGATAGTGACAGACCAGACAGCTACAGGTCAGTGAGGTCTCAGGGACGTGAGTAAGGACAGAGGCAGCTGGGCCCACGTGTAAAGACCTGGGAGCCAAGGCTGCTGCAGAGGTCGGGGCCCAGAGGCTTCTGTCTGCGCCCAGCAACAGGGGTGTCTGCCATGGAGGACTCATGGGGAGCCCGGCACCCTAGAGTAAAGTCAAAAGCAGCAGCAGCGGGACCAGCAGCGGCGGGACCAGCAGCGCTTGGCCGGGGTCTAACGGCCTTGGAGCTGCTGCTGCCACAGCTTTCAGGGCCCAGAGGCTTCCATCTATGGCCAGCGTCGCGTTGGGGAGTCTGTCACAGAGGACTCATCGGGAGCCCAGCACCTGTGAGTAAAGACAAAAGTGGCAGCAGCAGGGCCGGCTGCCCTCAACCAGCCCGTAATACCTCGGAGCTGCCGCTGCCACTGCATTAGGGGTGTAGAGGCTTCCGTCTGCAGCCAGTGCCACAGAAGACTCATTGGGAGCCCAGCACCCAGGGGAGCATTGGGCCGACTGTGGGGTCCTTGGAAGAGAGCTGGCTCCGTCCCTCCCCATCTAGGCGGGGCTGGGTGGCAGAGACCTGTCTGCCTAGGTGTGAAGGGAGGGTGGCAAGGACAGGGGGCCCTGTTCAGTTGTGATCTCTGTGGTCGCCAGCCCACCAGCCTGCCAGCCCAGGAAATTTGAGAGGACCATTGTCTTAACTGGTCGGGTTGGGGATTGGGCTGGGCTAAGAGGCAGGCCTTCTGGAGAAGTTTTTATTGGAAAGTGGACTGAGGTGTTCTCCTGTAAAGGCAGCTTGACTTGCTTCTCACCCAGGCACAGGACTGGGAGGAACCAGTACCAGATCCCATGGTACGCAGGCAGCCTGATGGGTGGGTGGACGCCCACACCCCAGTCTGGTAGCCTGGCTGGTGCGTGGGAGTGGGCCTGGGCCTACAACCCAGCCCTCAGAGAAGTCCTGCCAAAACCAGAAAAACCGGACTGGACACTTTGAAACCAACAGGAGAGGGTTGTTTTTTTTTTTTTTAACTATTTTTTGTACTTTTTTTTAAACTTTTTTTTTCAGTAATCGTATATATTTTTCATTTTATTGTTGCATTATCTTTCAGTACTTTGTTCCTCTCCTTTTTTCCTGTTTTAGTCCTTCTTTCTTTCATTCCAAACTTATTGCTTTTTCCTCACTTCTCCTGCCCTTTTCTTTTGTGTTGGTTTGTTTGTTTGTTTGTTTGTTTGTTGCTTTCCGTGCCACTGTAAATACTTCACAACACATGTCTTGGGTCCTAGCCCACTTTACAGGTTCCTGAATTCTATTACTGTAGTGATTAACTCTACTTGTTCACACGCTATGCCTATTTACTATTCTTTACTCTCACCTTACCTCAAAATCTGACCACCTACAACCTCACTGCTTTCTAGATACAACTCACAAGGCTTCCCTACCCAACAAGAGACTTATCTTTGGTCTATCCTTTCTTAAAAGTCCCAAATTGGGTTGAAGATTACAGTTAACACTATATAGAGCCTAAAGATCTTCTATCTCTTCTCTACAGTCTGTGACTGTAAATATCATCAAGTACTCTCCTACTGTCATAAACCATTTTGCCTCCCCCTCCAACTGATCACACACACACAAAGAAAGCAGTAGGTGGAAGCAGAGAACATCGAGTTACCTGCAGGAGACTGCACCACTGAATTTCACAGGTATTCTACCACAGAAGTTCACACTATAAACCCAGGGAGTCAGAACAGATCAATTTAAGAAGCTGAGGCTAAGAAGAAGAGTCTCATAAACAATGGGAAGACAAAGAAACAATCCCCAAATGAAAGAAAAGGTAGAAGTCTCAGAAATAATGTCAGATGAAAGAGAGGCAAGTCAGCTATCAGATATTGAATTCAAAGCACTAGTTATCAGGAAATTCAAAGAGCTCACAATGAGCTACCAGAAACTAGAGAGGAGCTACCAGAAACTAGAGGGGAGCTACAATGAACTCTCTGCAAACTATATCAACATGAAAAAAGGAAATAGAAACTATCAGCAAAGGCCAAGAGGAAATGAAGGAGGAAACAAAGGATTTTGGTCTGCCCACAGCAGCCTGATCCCTCTGCACATCTGTGCCCTAGTAGAAAAGTGCAGTGTGGCCCAGTCACACAGTACCCCACCCCTGGACCCATGGGTCTAATAGGATGGTGTGGGGACTACCCCCTTCCAGAACAGGCAGGATTTTAAGTAAGGCATGTCCACTTATATTTTGACTGCCTGTGCTTCTCCCCTGAGAGCATGGCCAGATGCCACCCATTCACCTTCGTGCCCTTCTCCCTTGGACTGAGGGAAAGAGAGGCCCAATGTCTCCATGCAGTATCAAGGGATGGCCTTTCCTGAATAAAGAAATGGGATCTCATCAAAATAAAAACCTCTGCATGGCTAAAGAAAACAGTATTAAAATAAAAAGACAACCAACTATATGGGAAAACATATTTGCCAATGACATCTCAGACAAGGGTTTAATCTCCAAAGTATATAAAGAACTTACATGACTCTACTCTAAGAAGACAAGCAACCCAATTAAAAAATGGGAAAAGGAGGTGAACAGACACTTCTAAAAGGAGGACATACAGAGGATCCAGAGGCACATGAAAAGATGCTCAGCATCACTAGCTATCAGAGAGATGCAAATTAAAACCACAGTGAGATACCACTTTACACTGGTCAGAATGGCCATAATAAACTAATCAACAAACAAGTGTTGCACAGGTTGTGGAGAAAAGGGGACTTTAGTGCACTGTTACTGGGATTGCAGACTGGCACAACCACTAGGGAAAACACTATGGAATTTTCTCAGAAAACTAAAATGGATCTGCCTTTTGACCCAGCAATTCCACTGCAAGGATTATATCTTAAGAACCCTGAAACACCTGAAACACCAATCGAAAGAACAAGTGAACCTTAATGATCATAGCAGCACAATTTACAGTAGCCAAGTATTGGAAGCAACCTAGATGTCAGTCAATGAATGAATGTGTCCAAAACTACGGCACATTTACACAGCGGAATTGAATGCAGCAGAAAGAAAGGAGCTCCTACCCTTTGCAACACCATGGATGGAACTGGAAAGCATTGTGGACACATGGACAAAAACAGATGTGGGAACAGGAGGGAAGTGGAGAGCACTGAGTCAGGGGGCTGGGTTGGGAGTAAAAGACAGAAAACTATACATGAACAGCAACTAAAATAAAATAAAATAAAATATTTCCAAAATGAATAAAATGCACCTATAGTTAAAGAGAAAAAATAACAAAAAAAGTAAAAAACTATGGTACATTTATACAAAGAGCTCCTACCCTTTGCAACAGCATGAATGGAACTGGAAAGCATCGTGCTAAGCAAAATAAGCCAGGCAGTGAAAGACAAATACCATATGATCTCACCTTTAACAGGAACCTAAACAACAAAACAAACAAACAAGAAAAATGAAACTAAAGACACTGAAATAGAGAACAAGCTGACAGTCACCAAAGGGGAGAGGGGAGGGAATTTCAGGAAAAAAGGAGAAGGGTTTACAGGAACAAGTATAAAGAATACATGGACAAAAACTAGAGAAGGTGAAAACTGGAGGGAGATGGGGACGGCTGGGGTGTTGGCTGGGATGGGGTAAAAGGCAGAAAAGTGTACTTGAACAACAATTAAATAAAAATAATAATAAATAAAAATTAATTTTAAAAAAGGGATAGCCTTTCCTGAGCAGGTAACTGGCATTCCCTCTCACAGCCCCAAGACGCAGGTCAGATTTGTGGGTTCATTCCAGGGGCCCACACCTCAGGCCAATAATGTAACTCAACTCCCATAATGTGCAATGTCCTCCATGTCCCCCCTGAGTGGGCTGGGTAGAGCCCTGGAAGAATAGGACATAAACCCACCTCAAGGAAAAACATTCAGAGAATTAAGGTTGATGACAGTTAAATGCTTCTGAATCTCTAGGGTGCACCTGAGACCAAGAAGAGAGAAGTTAATTCTGATGGACAGTTCCTTCCTGCCCCAGGCCCTTCCTCCCACAAGTGCTTCTCTTCCTTTTCTTCTGCCATTATCACTTAGCCTAGGAATCACTTTTTTCATTCTCACCCAAGTATACATTTATTGATTTTTAAACAGAGAGAGAAACATTGATGTGAAGAGAAACAGTCATTGGTTGCCTCCTATATGTGCCCTGACCAGGGATTAAAATCTCGAACTTAGGTATGTGCCCTGAGCAAGAATCAAACCTTCAATACTTTTTGGTATATGGTCCTATGCTCTGAACAACTGGGCCAGGGCTGCACTCACATTTGATGGCCCGTTTCTATTCTGAATGAAAAGGCAAGAGTCCTAAGTCTACCCTCAACTCAATTCCTGAGCTACAACGTGAACATAGGCAAATTCCTTGCCCTTTCTGAGCCTCAGTTTTCACAAGTACGTATTAGGGAAAATAACCACTCCTCTCTCCTTCCTATTCCTAAAGCTGCAGCATGGATCCAACCAGAGCAGAGGTGCCAAGCCTAAGGGGAATGCAGAGCTGTTGAGCCTGCCACAGTTCCCCAGGTAACCTTAGTAGTGCCAGAGATCATCAACCTCTCCATGCCCACCCTAGGTGCCAAGACCCTTCACATACTTGTGCTGGAGGCAATAGCCAGAGTTAAGCCATGTTTCAGAACTCCCACATACTCTCAAAGTAGGTTATAGTGGGTGGAAGGAGAGTGGGAAGGTGAAACTTGGGGGAGAAAAAGAGCAAACCCTGATGTGAGGGTAGGGGAGCAAGGTGCCCATCCTAGAAAACCAAGCTTCACTGGAGGCGAGAGAAAGTGGAGGGGTTGTGAGAGAATAGGGATTGAAGGTCTTCCAAATGCCTTTCATACCATCATTAGGGCCCTGCCTCCTTTCCATGACCTCCTTTTGTACTTAGCAAAGACTATCCCAAAGCCTTCCTGGTTCCTCCACTTGTCTTCTCCATCACTTTCTCTCCTCTACCAATAGCCCTCCCTGCTCTTCATCATCCAGTTTATTCATTCAATGATGCCCACTCTGTGCCAGACTTTGTGCTAGGCCCTGAGGGTACAGGGGTGAATCAGACCTGATCTCTATGTTCTAGGGGTCATGGTCAATAATTGGGAAAGATGAACAAATAAGCAGAAAATTACACCCCAATTACACAAGTGCTGATATACAGAGCAAGAGGCTGATACAAATTCCTGGTTAGGCACGCAACCCAGTCTGAAGCAGGGAAGGCTCTGGTCTCAACTCTCCCCTCTACACAGTAAGCATCTTGAGAGCAGTGTCTGGGTCTGATTCACCTTTCTGATGCATCCTTTTCTTTCCTGGCTGCCTACAAGGTTACCTGGACTTCCTGAGGAAGGAGATTATGTGGGAGCAAGAATAAGCCTGGGCAATCCTCATCTGAAAATCAAGTTCATTTCCAGCATCAATCATGCAGAAGAACCAATTTCCTAGACTGCGAATCAGAGAAGGCGCTCATTAGGTAGAAGAAGTAATTATGCCTCTCTCTGAGCCTTAATCTCTGGCATTGACACCTGGGTTCCCAAATCTAGCTGCAGAGCAATACTCTCATGGAAGTTTTTTTAATCAGGCTTCTACTTGCAATATGCTAAGTAGGATCTCCAGGGGCTTTGGGACAAGGAATCTACTCTCCTGGCTGGTTCCTGTGCAGGTGTTTCCTTCCCTGTGTGCACAAACCTCTGGTCTAGATCCCCATGAAGGTGGGGAGCTAAGAGGGGTTCCTGACAATGGGCATTAATGAACCAACCTGAGGTCTCCCCAACCTGAGGTCTTCCCACCCGGAGGTAACTGGGCAGAGCAAGTGAGGATCTGAAACAAAGAATATGTCACAATTCCTGACCCAGTCCTTATGCATTGCCAGGAGAACCCCACCTTCATGGCACCAACACCTTAGATGTCCTGGATGGTCTTTGGGAGACAGTACTCGTTTTTGCCTTCACTTTCATTTTCTGCCTTAAAATTGAAATCTTTACACTGCACAGAACAAGGAGAATGCTGATTAAGCTTTAAACAAGGTTATCTAATTTTTTCAGACAGTCCAGGATTTTTGCCCCAATGCTATCTCCAGGCCCTTAGCAGAGCCTTTGTCTGAACCTTGGACATCAAAACGATGGGATGGAGTCTGTGGCATGCTTGATCTCCAACCAAGCGACCCACCCCAGGCCAGTTCAGAAGGTACATTGTTGGGGAGATTGGGTAGCAAAGCTGAATGGAAACCATGGCTCCCAGGATACCAGTTCCCTGCTCTACTAGGGTCTTCTTCCTTGGCCCCTAGGAGACTGGGCTGAATTCTCTGAAGAAAAACAGGTCATTTTCTTTCTTCACCCCTCCCTACTACTACAAACCTCCATGTACCTCGAGGACACGCCCAAAGAACCAGTGGGTGGTGGCCCAGGGAAGCTGTCCATAGCCCTGGTGAGAAACTGCCTCCGCATCAGCAGACGAATGAGCTTCAGGAAGCCTAAGACCAAGATCAGTCCAGAACCCCACAGGCACAGGTGGGAGAGGCTCAGGAAGAGCAAGACAGGGCCCATGGCTGGATTTGTAGCCTCCCATTCTTCTCCGGCTGCTTTCTGGTTCACTTATACTCTACATGCTGGCACCTTGCCTGATCCTGCCCCCAGAAAAACCACCAGCAGCAATCCAGAGTGGGCAGAGCTTCATAAGGCAAAAAACAGCAGTCCCAAAAGTCACAGACCACAGCAGAGACAACCTGGCACACTCATCTCAACGCAGCTGGAGAGAAACCAGGTGGTGGGCTTCAGATGAATCAAAAAATAGGTATCATCCTTGGTTCCTTGCAGGGGCAAACACAAGGCAATCTTTGGTATAATCACTGGAATAACATCTGTCATTTCATACAAGCACCTTGGTTTTTGGGGAGTCATCAACACACTGAGGCCTCATTTAACCCAAGCGAAGTAGTCATAGATACTCACCCTATACCATGTTTCGGGTAATGAAACTGAGGCTCAGCTTTACCTGAACTTTCCACTTTCCCTTTCAATATGGGCCACTGGGAGGCTTCCATTTATGCCAGGCACGTGATGCTTGAGTCCTATTTTTGACAGGCAGTGTCATGAGCAAAGCTCTAGCCCCAGAAGAGACATCCTGATTTAGAAAATGACTAACTTCACCCCAAGACCATAGTACAAACTTGACGCTAAACAACATACAACACTGCTTTCAGTGTGACGAGGAGGATCATCAAATTCAGTCCCTCCTGGATTGATGGAAGAAGACACTTGGGCCCAGAGAAGGTCAGGGAATTCTCCAAAGCCTCACAATGAGGCAGGTATAGCCCTCAATTGTGCAGCCCAAGGTGTGTTAAAGAAAGCTCGTCCAGGACCGCAAGTCTGTTTCTCCCTCCTGTCATGGATTGTAAAAGTCAGGGTCGCACAGGAAACAGTTCACTGCCAATGTTTCACATGAAAAGTCACAAATGCAAGGCTCTTTCTAGAGAGATAAGAGAACTGAGGAATCAAATGGTGTGGCTTCCAGAAGCTGACAACAGCAGAAAACCCATTCACATTACTAAGCTGAAGGGAAAAAGGGAGAAGATAGCATTCTTGAAGACTGGTAGGGGCAAATATTGCCAGAAAAATTATGCTGGAGAGAGAAGGAGCAGAGAAGAAACGTCCCAGCCCCTTTCCCCTCCCACACTCTAAGTTCCTAGTGGTGTCTCTTGTCATCCAAACCCAAGCACAAGTGAGATAGCAAGGGAGCCTGGGGGAGTCAGCATGCAGCTAGCAGCCTCCCAGCGGGGCAGAGAAGGGCAAAAGTTTGCACCTGGCATGTAGATGGCGGGGGGGGGGGGTGGGGTGGGAACCATAAAACAGGTAGACCTGGAACTCTGATCTCTGAACTCAGATCATAGGTTCTGACTCAGAGAGTGGTATACTGCCAACATGGCCTCCAAATCCTCTGCTGGAAAAACACCTTACCCAGTCCTCTCAGAGACAGAGAAAGCGAGGTGGTAGTACAATAAAAGGAAACCCAAGACAGTTCTGAAATAGAACATTTGTGTTTCTATGCATTTCTGTGCTCCACTTAATGTGCAAGTCATGCAAGGCCCTGACCCCATTCCCCAGGTGGTTAGAGGTCATCAGAATACACCAAGGACTAGGTTTTGAACCCTGGTGAGTGCACATACAAGAGACAACCAATAAATGCATAAATCAGTGGAACAACAAATCATTGGCACTCTTTCTCCCTCAAAAATAATCAAGAAAAAATGCAAGTCATCAAAATCACAGAGTAAATCTGTAGGGACTGCTATGAGTAGACTTCCATAGTTTATGGTGAATTTATTTGTTAGTGTGGACTCAGCATGATGGAATCATGGAGTGTATTGGGTGAGCCTGAGGGAGTTACCACCTGATAAGGGACTACCAGCTCCTGCAAAAAACGATTGAGGATACACTTGAGAGGAGACTAGAGCCAGCCTAGAAAATGGTAAGTGGACATAACTGTCCTGAGATACACACTTAACCCAGGACAAGTTTCTTAAACTCTAAATCTCTGCTGCTAACTTGTGGGACACAGGTTATATTAGTATCTACTTCATAAGGTTTTTCAGAAGATTAAAGAAGTTAACATGTATAAAGCACCCAGCTTCCACATGAGATGTTCAGTACAATTAAACTAAATATTCACATAGCTGTTTTTGGATGAGCAATGATCAATAAGAGAAGAATAGGTGAGATAACCTCTAGCTTGGATTCTGGGGTTTCTTTGACTTCCAGATAACCTGTCTCACTGAGATGCAGTTGCTTCAGGATAATTCCAGTTTCCCTGGCTCGTATTATACCCAAGCCTAGGTAAGTACAGGTGGAGGGAGGAGGCTCTGGCTGTGGAATGTGGGTAGGGCATCGGGGGGCGGATCAGGAGGCCCAGAAATCAAATTGGTTCCATTCAGGCACTACCCAGAAAGGCAAGCCAGACTTCTGACTCAGTGGTGTCCTGAGGGCCTTTAGCTGTGAGGTCAGGATCATGTCCCTGGAACAAACAGTTAGGAGAGGGCAGGTCTTTGATACATTTGACATTTGGTGCATGATATAAGGTGGAGACCGAATTTTTTCTTTTCCATGTGGACAGTCCACAGTCACAGCACCAACTGAGTATTTCATTTCTTCCTAGTGATTTGTAATTCTGCTGTTATCACCTATGACATTTCAATACTGCTAAAACACAAAAAGCAATGCTAGCTATTACAAACACACCATATTTCTAAAAACTATAAAATCTGTATGGGAGCATGCTCATTTCAGCAGCCTAGGCTGTTTTGGAAAGAAGAAAGGAAAAAAGATGACCAGGGTAGAATTTTAGCTGTATCTAACATTTAATTGCTTCTAAAAGAGAAAAGATCATCTGAAACAATTATGGCAAAATATTCACATCCATTAAACAAAACCTGGGAAGTAGGTACATCAGTTCTGTTCTATTATTTTCTATATTTTCAGCTTGTTTGAACCTAGTTATCATAATTTCAAAGCTAAATTTAAAGTGTCACCTTAGCAGGGATGACGTGTGCACTGGCTCTGTAGCAGGCCTGGGACAGTGCAAGAGCAGCCTCAGGTGGGACTCGATGCCCTGACAGGTTCAGAAACAGCAGTGGCGATGGCAGCAGCAGGTGTTCCCTTGAGCTTCTGAGGATAGTTATGGTGTCTTTCTGGCTCCAGGAGGAGCCCATCTGAGCTAAACTCAACCAGAAGTGATTTTATGACCCCAGCCAGCTCCTGAGGATTTCCTGAGATGGTCACAGTAGCAAGAAGCTAATGGTCACAGAGAGCAGCAAAGGGCATTCTCAGAGACTGGGAACTTGGGAAATGCTGCCAGTGACTGAAATGTTCAAGGAGGTATAAAGAAAGTAATGTTACTTCTACTTGGCTGTTTGAGTGGAAATTGCCAGAAGATCCCACTCCCAGTGGTTCAGGGGCCCTGGCTGAAAACCACTTTCTCAGGCTGAGATGACCCAGAGGGGCTCGGGCAGATCTGGGAGTAGAGCTGAGAGTCCTGGCTCCTGGCTCACCCACTGCTGCCAGCTCATCACATACCCAGCAACCCACAGTGGCCAGAAGCAGGGGAGGTTCCAGTTTGTTTTGGGGGAGGGATTGTTAACTAGAGTTGACAGGCCAGCACTAAGGAACAAAAACAGCTCTCTCAGCCATGAAGCCCTGGCAGTGTTATTTGGAATGGGAGAAACCTCCACCAGTGTGCTCTGTCTCTAGTAGCACAGGGAAGAATGGCCTAGCCTGTCTTCCACCATCATAGCTGATGATCACTCTTTCAGTTCCCTTCAACCTGGCCTGCCAGATCTCTGGAATTCTACACGGACAGCCACATTTTTCTCTTCTATGAATGTACCCCATTTTAAAAATATTGGCACCTCATGAAACGGAGCAAAGAGCAAACACTGTGGAAGCTAACCCTGGTATGGGGGTGATTTGCCTTCAAGTTGCCCCATTTGCCACAGAAAAGTAAACACTACCAAGACATGATCCACTTGGGGAGGAGGGTGGCCAGTTTCTCACAGGAAAAAGGTCTCAAGCCCCTTACTCTTGGGGCTTTTATTGGGTTGTAATACACAGGAATACAGGGCAGCAAGGATCAAACAGTAGATAACATTTAAAAGAAATCTGAGGGCTTAGTCTGATTCCATGTCTGTCAGGAAAGGGGATTCAAAGAAAGTTTGGGAGACATTCCCATTTCCTGCTTGTACCCTTAACATATGAATGAAAACACTCCTAACAAAGCAGGTTTCACTGGATTTTTAGGAATTCTTTCTTATGCCAGATCTCTCCCCGATACTGCTCAAGCAAGGAAAGGAGAAGCACCCACTCCCCATCAGGTTTTCAGGCTTAAGTGGATTAGAGCCAGGAAGCGCTTCTCCAAGAGGACATGGGGACTTGGGCTATGTCACATAGCTGGGGGACAAGGGTCCATTGCTTCCTCTTTGTTGCAGCCATCATGGCTTCCCAAGTGATCAAGTCTGGCTTAGGTTGCCCCTCGCTGTGAGGGGCATCGACCATGCTTTGTGGGCAAGGGGAGGAAACTGAGGCAGCATTCGCTACCAGAGACAAGCTTTGTCTCCTGTGGCTCGCATTCCGGAGGTCACTCACTCATCCTTAGCCATGGGGGTTAGTTACAATTCCTCAAACCAGGCAGAGCGGTCCCCAACATCCTAGGATAGATGGTGCTTAGGGTGCCTGGTCCCTGCCATCTCCCTGCCATGTGCTCCTTACCTACACGACTCCATTAAACTTAAATAAACTTTTTAAATATTAAAATATAAGCAATACAAACAGGGAGATATTAGTGAAACGGTCTAACTTATACTTGATCAGAGTTCTACGATAGGAAGAGAGAGAAAGCTCACAGGAGAGACAATTTCAGGAAATTATTTTTTTATTACTAATAAGTGGGAATTTGTAGGGCTGATGAAGGACAGTAAGTTTTTAGGATGAAGAAGGTAATAAACTCTTCATGGGATAAGTGAAAAAAATCCACATCTCAAAACATCATGGTGAGTCTGCAGAACAGCAAATTCAAAGGTGACATCCAAGAAAGGGAGACAATTAAAGACTTTCTTACCTACAGCAACCTTGAAGCCAAAAGATGTAGGTTAATATCTTCAAAGCCTAAGTAGAAATAACTTTCAACCTATATTTGTACACCCTGACAAATGATCTTCCAAAAATGAGGAGGAAATAAAGACATTTTCAGACAAGGTAAAGCTGAGAGTTTCTCACCAGCAGACTACCTGAAGAAAAGTTGAAAAAATATACTTCACAACTAGGAAAGTAAATCCGACAAGGAAAGTCTGAGTAGCCATAGTAGGTAGAAAGCAGCAGACACATAGGTAAATATAAATAAACACTGGCTATATAAAATAATAATCATAAGGTACTGTGAAATATTTTTAAAACAGATATAACTAAACTAATTGATAATATTAATATGTGGGCAGAATGAGGAGAAGGTAAGAGTGTTCAAAGGAATTTGAATTATTCAGAATAGAAATATCTTAATTTTACTTTAACTGTGAACTTTGAAATGTAAAGTATACATATTAAAATGTCTACGGAGCCACTGAAGAACATAATTTAACAAATTTTAAACTCGTAGCTGAGAAATGAGAGGAAATGTTCAATTAATCTAAATGTAAAAGAAATTAATCTAATTTCTAAAAATAGTGTAAAAAACTCAGAAAAAACACCTTTTATAGAAATACAGACTAGAAAGCACTAAACAAAATGGAAGAAAGATGATATGACCCCATGGGGGAGGGTAGTGGACGGGGCAATGTTGCACCCCCTAAAGGGGGAGTGTTGGCACCCTTCAGTGTACACTGAAGATACTTTTGTTGACAGTGCCCAAGAAACAATTACGGCATCTTAGCCCACCCTCAACGCTGAATAGTCTCCAAGAGTCACCCACACACATGTCCTTCAAAAGTACAATTTAAGTGAAAAGCAAAGTACTTGTTAGGTAAGGGCAGAAAACAAGTACTCTGGGTATCCCCACTCAACCCCCAATACATACTACACATTCCAGCCAGTGTACCTGTGAAGATCACATGCTAAGATTTCATTTGCATATGCACAGAAAGAAGGTGCTCCATGAAGCTGAGTGGATCTTTCACTGGGCTTCTCCTGAGTTGTATGGAAGCGGGGAGCCAACTGCAGAGACTCAGCAAAAAGGCATGGTATCAGACCCACTGCAGGGGAAAAAACTCTCCCACATGCAGCCAGCACTGCCTGAAGACAGGGAAGGAACAAGAGAATAGGAACTCACTGTTACAGAGCTCTTACCTTGCCAGGCCCCTTACACAACCAGCCTGCCAGGCAGATACCTCTGAGCCATGAGATGGTGAGCTCCCCATCACAGGAAGTGAGCAAGCAGAGCCAGGGTTCCAGTTGTTGGGGTATAGGAAGAGGGGTTGAATCAATGTCCTCAGTAACTCTTTCCTCCCTAATTCAGGGAACAGAGCTTCACTTCACAAAACATAGGCCCAAGGGTGGCCCCAACTCTAGCAAGGACAACCAGGACACTGGGGCAGGTGCAGGTCAGGGCAAGTGATCAAATGGCCTGGCTCAGGTTACAGTAACTCCATCCTGTGGGTGGGCTCAAGCAATTAGATAGTATTTAGGATTAGGACAGCTTCCAAAACCTTTGAGAGCTCACTCTGTACCTTGGCTCCCTGCTCAGTCGCCTGCCCTACCCTGGGAAGGTTTCCATTTCTAGGGCCAGCAAATACAGAGGGTCCTGGAATGGGGAGCTGAATGGGTTGAGGAAAAGAGACATGCTCAGTCAAAGGTCTTGTGGATTGAGCAGGGATGGGGGGTCAGCAGTACCTTCCTAACCTGGGCCAGAGACATGTCAGGGAAATGACTCAGAGGCCAGACCACAGAACACAGTGGATGGAGGAGGGAGTGGGAGGTGAGGAAAGTAAACAGTGAAGGTCAACAGTAAACCCCTGAGAGTGACTTTTAAGGTTGGGAGACTGAGCGTTTTTAATGCTGAAGGGAAGATGCTCGTAGAGAACAAGGTTAAGGGTGCAGGACAGAGGGGGCATAAAAGGTGTTCCCAGGTGCCAAGCGTGTAGGAGATGAGAACTTCAGTGTAGGGTTGGCCGAAGGAGCATGAAGTGGGGTTGGGATGTGGAGGGGGACAAGAAGGACACTGCTGGATCCTTCTCAGGCAGGAGGAGACATGTTGAAGGTAGATGGGCAACTGTCCCGAAGGAGAGTTGAGTAGGAAATGGTGGCCTTCCAGAGAGGCCTGGGTGCAGTCAGAAAGGACATGGGGAATGGCTGGGATCCAGCGTACTGGGGGAGTTGAAGGAGAGCAGAGCTGGCCAGAGCAGGGAGGGCAGAGTCAGTGAGGACTATGCCAGCTAGGATAGAAAACTAGGTCCTGTGGCCAGTGCTGGTGTGCTGGGAGGACCTGCTCACCTCTAGCAAAGTGAACCCATCCCTTCTGAAACCCACCACAGGCATCTCATCAAAATTGCAATTCCAGCAACAATTCATGGAGTACCAAGTTCTTTAGACATGTTGATTTTATTTTCAATCTGCACCAGAGGATGTGTTTATTTGTTTGAGAGAGAGAGAGAGAGAACGGAATGAGAGAAGACAGAAACATCAATGTGACAGAGAAACATCAACTATTGCATATTATGTGACCTGAACCTTGGGGCAGAAACAGCCTTCAGGGCCTGGGAACACTGTCTACCCCCACTTTCCTGCTCCTCCTGCCAAAGAAATCCACCCCAGGAAATAACTCAGCCACCTTCTTCTAGGCAGACATAGGCTGGCGCTGAGCCCACAGGCCAAGCATTAGGTCGGGATCCCCTCTGAGACACCAGAGAACATATAGACCAGACACACCTGTGGGCAGAAGGCTTGACACAATATGGGGAAGCACCTACAGAGCCAAGGCCTGAAGGATGAATAAGAAATAACCAGACAGAAAGAAGTCAAAGAAAGTTATTTCAAGGGGAGGGAACAGAAAAGCAGAGACCTGGAGGTAGAAGAATAGTGATATTCACAAGTTCAGGGTAAATTCAGGGTAGGTGTAATGAAGGTGCCAGGGGAGAAAGGAAAGGCAGGGTTTGGGAGTTGAGGAGAAAGAAATAGCATGCAGGGACTGAGCCAGACCAGAAACCATCCTTGTACAATGAAAGGAATGGCACTGGCTGCTTCTGAGGGGGTGAGTGGAATGAACAAATAATAGGAGACAGAACACAGAGAAAACTATTTGAATCGCGGCACTGCCTTATCTAACACCTGACAGTGAAACTGCACCTCTTACCCTCAGGATTGAAGCAAAACCATTGGCCACCCAGGCCTGATACAAGCTGATTCCTTCAGGTCACTCTGGTGTTCTCTCCCTGACTGAACACTGTAGGTCCCTCCACGTTTCCTGCTCATCATCCCCAGGACAACCTCTGCAGTGCTTCTGTGTTGTTCTCTCTTCTTGGAATGCTTTTGCCAGATCACATGTCACTTCTTCCATGAAGTCTCCCATGGTGCACACTGCAACCAGTCTCCTTCTATACTCTGCCCTAGATTCCCAGTGATAGCTTCCAACATAGCTCTGGTCACACAGTTTTATAATTATATAACAGAAAATGAAAAAGGGCTATTTTTAAGATGGGTGGCCCCATCTCTAGCAAGGACAACCAGGACACTGGGGCAGGTGCAGGTCAGGGCAAGTGATCAAATGGCCTGGCTCAGGTTACAACAACTCCATCCTGTGGGTGGGCTCAATACTTTGATAGTATTTAGGATTAGGACAGCTTCCAAAACCTTTGAGAGCTCACTCTGTACCTTGGCTCCCTGCTCAGTCTCCTGCCCTACCCTGGGAAAGTTTCCATTTCTAGGGCCAGCAAATACAGCAAATATTTTTAAGAGTTATCTGCAGTCTTGCCTAAGGAAAAAGGTGAAAGAGTTGTCAGGGAAAGAACATATTTAAGATTGGAGAGAGACCATAAAAAGTATACGTTGATGAAATTTTCCTGGATACAGATTAGATGCAAGCTGAGTGGACAAGACACTTTAAATCTTGGTGTAAGATACTACTTCCCAGTACTCTGCTATCTCTGTGCACTGCTCTCCTTTCCCTCCAAGTCTCCTCCCTTCCCAATCCACACTCAGGACATTGGACCTGCAGCTCTTAGCAATCACAGTTGAATTCTTGATTTGGAGATTCAAAAGCCCAGTCACTGATTTGCAAAAAGTTAGGTCTTTTGAACTTCAAAGCCTCAGCCCCGAAGGATTTGGAGCACACACTCTATAACATAAAGCATCATTATGGAGAAACACATGATCAGCCAGAGCGACTCTCCCACAGCTGAGACCAGAACTGAACTGAGTGAGGAACATACTCATGGGGAAGACATGACTCTGATGAGTCCCTGACAAAGGATTTGTTTTACCTGTACTGAGGACTCAGAGAACTGAGAAGGACACGTGTCTCTCTGGGGTCAAGGCCACAGAAACAACGATGCCCATGTGGCTCTGGAAAGGTGGTGAAGAAGGAGCAGCATGATGCTTCTAGGCTGATGGGCCTTGACACCCTCACAGCACAGGAGCAAATGAGTGTTCTGTGCACCCAGGCAGTGTTCAGGCTTGGCTAGGAAGGAGTTGAACCTGGGGAGACCTTATGGTTGGTAATGAGGGAAGATGCGGCAGACAAACCCATGTTCTGACAGTAAGCGTGAAACAGAACCACTAACAGGTTTGGGTGTGGCTGTGAGAACAGATACCCCACGCCCAGCCTCAGTAGCATTACAGTGGCTCATAGACCTTGGTACACACTTGGCAGAGGAAACAAGGAGACCCTAAAGTGACTGAGGTGAGTACGTTTCTGCCTGCTGTATAAGATGAATGTTGGAAAAAGTAAATAACTTTAAATGCAGAAAAATAACATTTCATTTCTTTGCTAGGTGGCTCTTATGAAACCAAGAATTAATATAAATGAAGAGGGAGAGGAGGATGGGGTTGGGGTAGACAGAAAGGCCCCAGAATATGGCAGAAAGCTTCAGGCCAAGGGTGGCCAGGACCAGCAAAAATACCCCATGGTATGGATTACCTGCGAAATTGGCCAAAGTGAGTTCAATATGACTCAAGTTTAAGTTCTCATTTGTCTGGTTTGAAGCAGCTGCCCTCTGCAGCCCCTAATCTTCAACATCACCCACCACACACACTAGCCTTGCATCTGTGATGCTGCATGAGGCTGAAGGAAGAGGCAATGGTGTGTGTCGAACCACTCAGCCTAGAAAGAGAACAGCAATGCCCTTACCTAGAGTGGTGGCAGTCGGGCAGCAGCTGGGGTTTGAGACCCCTCAAGTGCTTCCTCACTCACATGCCATTCATATGACCCATGGACTTCAGTATGGGCTGTTGGCCAGAACATAAGATGTGGCCTCTCTGAGTGGCCTGGGCTTCCTCACAACACAGCAGCTCCCTTCCAAAACCAAGCTTCCAGAGAGAGAGCCTGACAGAAATGCCAAGATGTGGTAGGATCCAGCCTCAGGCACACAGCAGGATCACCTCCACCTCATTCTGTTTACCAGGAATGATTCACTAAGTCCCACCTATAAGTTCAGGGGAGAAGAGTTACACCCCACCTCTTGGTGGGGAGAGTATCACAGAATGTGCAGATATGTTTAGAACCAACATGAAGACCAAGACTATGTGCCTTGACTTCCCCCAAGAAGTTCATTGTGCAGACACTTGTCAGGGCCTGATAAGGTTGATGCACCAATCCTTTGGAACTAGCAGACCTGGTTCAAAGCCCAGGTATACCATTTACTAACTCCATGCCTTCAAGCAGGTGATCAAGTTTCTCTAACTGGAAAATGGGAATCAACGGCCATCACTTCCGTGCATGGCCTTTTTCAACATTAGTAATAATAATAATTGTGACACACATTAGGTGTTCAGTAAAAGCCAGTCATTATACTTACTTGAAACTCTGCTGAACCTCTGATATAAAGTGAGGGTGAAGCCAAGTGAGTTCTGGGCTTTACAAAGTTCTATGTTTAGATGCTTCCTTCTGCTGGCTGAAACAGGTGGAGTCCTTTTGGAAGAGATTCACAGGATGCTAGACCAGACAGAGCTCCCTGTCTCCCCAGCCAGGGCAGGAACCCCACTCCATACCAAACATCAGACAGTGGGAATCCCTCCAGAAGCTGCAGGTACACTGTAGTATGTAGATAGCCACTCACCAGCCACCTGGAGGTTGCATACATCAGCACCTCTCTGAGCCTCTGTTTCCTTATCTATAAAATGGGGTGATGATCTCTGCCATGTTTCGCACTATTGCTGTGAATCCCTAATGAGATCACATGTGTGGAAGTTTTAGAAAACTTGAGCTACATCACAGGTCTTGATGGCCAACCACTAATTAGCTAATGGCCAATGCCCCTTCCTCACCATGTTGGGTGCTGGGGATGTCAGGAAGATACAAGAAGCTGGGCCTGCCCTTCAGGAGCTCCATTCTGGTGGGAGAGACTGTCACGCTTCAGGCAAATGTGGGTGGAATGGGATGGAAACTGTCTGGACGAGTCAAGGAAAGTCCTGCTTCTGCCGTTAGCCTGTTTCAAGGATCCAGCTGTTTGGCCCTGAAAAGGCAGAGTCTAAACCCGGGTCCAGAATGACCTTCAGGCTTTTAATCTTTGCATCTCTTGGCATAATCCTTCTTTCTGCTCCTCACACCCATCTCCCACAAGACAGTGAAGAGGGACGTGGAGAAGGAAGTCACTAAACCTGCTGTCTGACCAGCTGGCAGCTGGTCACTAAACCTACCGCTGCCTCTGAATATGAACCCATCTGGATTCAGGTAAGATTCTCAAGACCTAACTACACTTTTGAATGCCCTCTCACTGGAATTCCTGGACCAACACCTGAGGGGGTTGTGCTCACCTCCAAAGCTTTGATTTGGCTTCACCTTGCTAACCTTGTTCAATCACCATAGGTGGATGCCCACCAGGGATATTTATCCTGGGCCCCAAAACCTACAAAAATTTGGAGAACGTTGATACTGACAAACAGTCATGGGGACAGAGTGGTTCAGACAGATGGTCAGCAACAAGCTGTCAGGGAAAAAGTTATATTTGGTCCATCCTTAGGATTTAACATCAGGAAACAAGGTTTGCCTAACCTAGAAAACTATATAAATGAACATTTTCCAAACTGATCTACCAAAAATGCTGATTTCTTGCAAAATATTAACCATTTTTATATGAAATAGGGTTCCCATGATTGGGAAATTCTGAGTAAAGAGAAATGTGTTGCAAGATTCCTCCGAGCCTTCAATATTTAATGGCTTTAAGAACCTTCAAACACGTTGTGGGGTGTAATAAATGAAGCATTTCTCAGGTGTATTTGACTCAGGAACTGCTCATTGAAGACACTTTCATTAACATCTATGGTCAGGTTTCATGAACTAAAATGCCGATATCCCTCTGGCTGGTGTAGCTCAGTGCATTGAGGTATCCTGATATCTGTACAGGCCCTTTGTGCCTTGGTGTCTAGGGAGCTCAGTGCTAACCACAATGCTTATGGGGACACAGAACTGTCAGCCTTGGTGCTCAAAATTGTTTCAGAAAAGAGGAACCCCAGAAGATCTTTCTACACCATCTGGAGACTGAAGGAGGAACCACCTTCCTTCCTCTCATCCATTCATTTATTAACTTGCTGGGGAAACAGGAAGAATTGTCATTAAGAGAAAAGTCTCAGAAGTTAGGGCTGAGTCCATACCTAAGCTCTGCCTCTTCTTTAGCTATGTGAGCTTTGACAAGTTGCTTAGCCTCCCTGAGACTCTCTTTCCACTTTAAAACAAGGTAGATAATCATTGTACCGATCTTGTAGTATTATTGGAAGGATTAAGTAAAATTATTGATGTAAAATGCATAGCACAGTGCTCAATATATGGTTATTACTATACTTAAAGATTCATCTGAGGCAAGGCTTATTGAGGACCATGGATTTTAAGGCCAATCAGTCTGTGTCCTCAAACAACTCCCTGGCTAATACAGAAGACAAGCAAGAAATCGGACAATGATAATACAGTACCGTTGCTCCCAATGTCTGAGGGAAAAACTCTGGAGCTGAGGGAGCACAAAGGAGAGATTTCAGCCCTAGTAACCAAAGAGGGCATTCAGACAGAAATGATCAGAAAGGAGAGATAAAGCTGTCATTACGTTCAGATGATGTGACTGTCCACATGAAATGAAAAAAGCCACACACAAATTGTTAGAATTATTAGGTGAGTCCACAAGGCAGTTGAATGTAAGGTTAACATACAAAGGTCATTGCATTTCTATACACCAGAAACAAACAATTGCCCTAAAATCACAATATTTTAAAGATCTTATCTATAATAGCATATAAATTACATAGTACTTAGGCATAATTGTACCTAAAGTTGTACAAGGTCTACATGCAAATAATTATGATACTGACTGAGAGACACTTCCTCAAACAAGTTATCAAACCCAATGTCACCAGCACTTCCACAAAGAACATCGTGTGCCCTGAGATGTGACACACTGAGATGTCAGTGTCCATCTCAGTGACATCGTATTCCTGCCCAAAATGTTTATGCTGAATCTAATCATGAGGAAATGGTCACACAATGATTGCTTCTGGAAGTGTACATTGGCACAACAATTTCGAACTAAATTGAAGGACATTTTGCAAAACAACCATCCTGTACATTCAAAAATATCATGAAAGACACAATTCACAAAGGTCAGTGACAGTCTGGAAACTGTTCTAGATAAGGGGAAAGAAGAGGCAAGTCATCTAAATACAGTGTGAAATCTTTGATTTCATCCATCTTTGTAAAAACTCAGCTATGACAGACATTGAGGAACAATTGGAGAATTTTTAATACAGACTGTCAATTACAGCATAACAGTGTACCAGTGCCCAACTTCCTGAACGTGGTCATTATGTTGAGCTCATAGAGAAGACTTAGTATTTCGAAATTATATGTAGAAATATTTAGAGGTGGAATTTCATAATTTGAAAGTAAGTTACTCTCATGTGATTCAGAATAAATGAACGTGTTAAAACAACTATGGAGAGCTGAAACAAATGTGGAGAGGGTAGGCAAACATTGCTTTGTCACTCTTGTAAATATTGTATATGACCCTGACATTGCTCCAAAAATAGCAATTGGGAGAAAACTTTACTGAAAGATATTGGAGACAATATCACTCCCATGTTTCTAAATACAAGTAGTGCTTAATATGGTTAATTTTAGATGTAATGCAAACCCAATCACAATCCTCACAAAGCTTTTTAAAAATTAAACTGAACAAGTTTCTTATAAATTTTTAAATATTTTTTTATTTAATTCTTGTTCAAGTACAGCTTTCTGTCTTATATTCCCAACTCTGCCCACCCACTGTCCCGTGCTCCCCGCCTCCCTCCCATTTCTGCCCCCCACCCTTAGTTGTTGTCCATGTGTCCTTTATGCTTGTTCATGTGAGTCCATCCCCTTATCACCTATGATTATGGAATCACAAAAGGACAAGGATATCTTAGATAATTCTGAAGAAGAAGAGGGAAGAAGGAATTGCCCTGACACTGATCAGAATGTATTATGAAATCATGGTAATTAAAACAATGAGATGGTACAATTGGCCAATATGAATTAAAATAGCCATTCTCAAAAAAGACTTATCATATAATACGAGAGAAATGAAAACCTTAAAATTGGAACCATATTTTCCCACACACACACATTAGTACATTCAAGATGGACCAGGATCCAAAATAAATAATATGAAACCTTAAATACATTTAGTATGTTTATATGATGTATCAAATTTACTGATTTGTGAATGTTGAACCATCCTTGCATTCCCTGGGATGAATCCCACTTGGTCATTGTGTATGATCTTTTTAATGTATTGTTGAATGCGGTTTGCCAATATGTTGTTGAGGATTTTAGTGTCTATGTTCATCAGCAATATTGGCCTGAAGTTTTCTTTCTTTGTTATGTCTTTATCTGGTTTTGGGATTAAGATGATGCTGGCTTCATAAAAAGAGTTTGGGAATCTTCTATCATTTTGTATTTTTTTTTAATACTCTGTAAAGGATAGGGTAGGATAGCTCTTCCTTAAATGCTTTGTAGATTTCTCCTGTGAAAACACATAGTCCAGGGCTTTTGTGTGTCAGGAGTTTTTGGATTACTGCTTCAATTTCATCTGCAGTTATTGCGTTAGAGAAAACAACTCAGCCACCTTCGGGTGTATGGAGTGGAACTTTATTTTCCCACGTGGACCCAGAGGAGGCAGTCTCCAAATTCTGGGCCCTGAGCTCAGGCAGGGGCTTGTTTATATAGTGTGGCATGAGGAAGTGATTTAACTAAGCCTACGTGGCAGAAGCAGGTTTACAGAAGCAAGAAAGCAGGGCTGCTGATAGGGTCATCCAATGTTCTTTTGTTCTTACTTCTTAGTTACTTAGTTGCTCACCCTTCCTTTTCTTAATGGCTCAGTCAAGGGACCGTGTCCTCCTGATTGTCTGGGCTTGTCTAGGCAGGTTTCATGCTACAATTGGTCTGTTCAGGCTTTCGGCTTCTGCTTCACCGAGTTTTGGAAAATTATATTTTTCTATTAATTTGTCCATTTCACGTAGCTTTTCAAATTTCTTGGCATACAGTTCTTCATAGTACTTTCTTACAATTCTTTGTATTTCTGTGGTGTCAGTTGTAATCTCTCCTGTTTTATTTCTGATTGTGTTTATTTGGGTCCTCTCTCTTTTTCTCTTGATGACCCTGCTTAAAAGCTTGCTGATTTTGTTTATCTGTTCAAAAACCAGCTCCTGGATCCATTGATCCTTAGAATTGTGCTTTTAGTTTCTATGTTGTTTAATTCTGCTCTGATCTTGGTTATTGTCTTCCTTCTACTTGCTCTGGGCAGTGTCTATTGTTGTTCCTCAAGCACTTGTACATGTAGGGTTAGGTGGTTTAATAGCAATGTTTCTATATTTTTAGGTACTACTGTATTGGTATGAATTTCCCTCTCAGGAATGCCTTCGCTTTGTCCCATAAGTTTTGCGTTCTCATGAGTTCATTTTCATTTGTTTCCAGAGACTTTTTGATCTCTTCCCTAATTTCATTCTTGACCCATTCATTGTTTAATAGCTTGCTATTCTATGTCCATGATTCTAAGTGTTTTGGGTTCATTCCCTTGCGGTTGTTTTCTAGTTTGAGTTCCTTGTGGTTGGAGAAAATGCTTGGTATGATTTCAGTTTTCTTGATTTCTTCAGGCTTGTTTTGTGTCCTATGGTGTGGTCTATCTTTGAAAATGTTCCATGTGCATTTGAAAAGAATGTGTATTTAGCTCCTTTGGGATAAAGGGCTCTGTATATATCAGTTAAGTCCATTTTATCTATGGTGCTGTTCAATGCCACAATATATTTGTTGATATTTTATTTAGAAGAGATGTCCATTTTCTTCAGTGGGATATTACAATCCCCTACTATAATAGTGTTGATGTCAAGATCTTTCTTGAAAGTCCTCTAAGGTTTTCTTTATATATTTGGGAGCTCCTATGTTGGGTGCATATATATTTACAATGTTTATGTCTTCTAGGTGAATTCTTCCCTTGAGTATAATGAAGTCACCTTCTGGGTCTCTCCTTATGGCCCTTTTTTGAAGTCCATTTTGTCTGATATGAGTATTGCTACCCCGGCTTCTCTTCCTTCTGTTTGCTTAGAAAATTTGTTTCCTGCCCCTCACGTTCAGTCTGTGTAGGTCTTTTGTCCTGAGGTGGGTCTCTTGTAGGCAGTATATGTGTGCATCATGCTTTCTTATCCATTCAGATATTCTGTATCTTTTAATTGGAGCATTTAATCCATTTACATTTAAGGTTATTATTGATTGGTACTTATTCATTGCCCCTTTTTGTACTGTGTTCCTCTCTGTCTCCCTCTTTTCCTTCCTTTCCTTAAAGCAGTCCCCTTTAGCATCTCTTGCAGAGCTGGTTTGGTGGAGGTGTATTTTTTTAGACTTCTTCTGTCCTGGAAGCTCTTTATTTGGCCTTCTATCTTGATTGAGAGCCTTGCTGGGTAGAGTAGCCTTGGTTGCTGTGTTCTGGTTTTTATTACTTGGATAAAGTGCCTCTTAGATAAGGTCAAGTTGAAGCAGTTCATCCTCACCAAGTCCTTATTATATAAAGTGTTAAAGAGACTTACCTAAGAAAAAGAAGATAAAAATATCAACAGTAAAAAGACAGCAAAGTCACAGCTATTAACAACCACATCTAAAACAAAAGCAAACTAAGCAAACAATTAGAACAGGAACAGAACCACACAAATGGAGATCACATGGAGGATTAGCAACAGAGGAGTCGAAGGAGAAGAGGGGTGAACAGTACAGAAATTAGTAGCATAGACAGTAGGTAGAAAATAGACAGGGGCAAGGCAAGAATAGTATGGGAAATATAGAAGCTAAAGAACTTGTGACCAATGGATACAAAGTAAAGGGGGGAAATGTGGGTGGGAGGGGATGTGCATGATGGAAGGAAATAAAGAAGGGAGATGGGACAATGGTAATAGCATATTCAATAAAATATTTTCTTTTAATTCTCCATGAACACCATTTTGATGATTGCTGCAGATTTGCCCAACATTTTCCCACAAAAGCTGTCCTGGATAGTAAGGCTGGCATTCCCACCAATATGTGGAGTTCATAAAACACTCACCCGGTACTCAGAAACACTGGATAAAGCACATCAATTGGACATGCATCCAGGGAAGCATCTGGACCTCCAAGTGTGGTCTCCATTCTCAACCCCCAAATCATCTCTTTACATTAATGGTTGAAAACAAATCTCTGAAGCCAGGCTGCCTGGCTGTGAATCCTATCTCTACCCCGTACAAATTGGTGACCTTGGGCAGGCAGCTGAACTCTCTGAGCCCTTGTTTGCTCACCTAGAGCTGTGGGATTTAAAAAATATTTTATGGAATTGTTATAGGAGAAAACAAATCCTTTGCTCAGTGCCAAGAACATAGTAAGTGCTCAGTAAATGTCAGCTATCACCAAGCATTATGAGCCCACCTACATAGAAGAAACAGAGGACTGAGGCTGAGAAAGATAGAGTTACAACCAAAATTTACATCGGGACTTTCTCACCCTAAAGTCCACTACTGTCTCTCATGCTGATGGTGAAAAGCTGATGCTAAGCCAAGTAAAGGAGAGTCAGGGTCCAAGGGTGCCTGGGGCTAGAGACAGAAAGGTGGAAAATGACCACAGAACTGGGTGTAGGTTGGGAGGAATGAGTGTCAAAGGTGACATGGTCTGGTTTCGGTCTGGACAGGAGCCAAGAATGTAGGGGAGAAAGTGAACAACTCGTGTTGTGTGAGGGATCACCTGTGTCGAAGTAGGGCAGGGAAGGAGGGTTTTGGAGAGTAAGAGTGTAGACAGGTGAAGGAGCAGGTCAGGAGGAAATGGGGCACCTTGGAAGGCTGGCTGCCAAGGAATTTTTCCAAATGTATTTTGTTTTACCACCCAGATTATGGGCCTTGGATTTGATGTTGCGGGAGGGAATTGTAAGACAAGTGAGGGAAACACATTAACTTCCCCACACCTTTCTCTTGTGTAGATGATCTCCATGACGGTTTCAGTGCCCATCTTGCTCTCCTGTGCTCTCCACATCACGAACTCCTATTCATTCCTGAAGACTCCATTCTCTTCCTTTACTTTTCTCCTCCTCTGGGTAGACCTACCCTACTGTTCATTCCTCCAGAAAATGCCTTATCATGTTTTATTGTACTGTTTTCTGATCTTAGGTACTAGATGCATACTCTAAGAAATATCTATCAAGTGACTGACTGCATGAATGAATGAATGAATGAGCATTCCTATGACATTCTTGGGGAAAAGATTATTTTTCCACCTACAAAAGGAGAAACTGAGTCTGAGTGAGAATCAGTTGCTGACTTCATATGGAGTGGGACAGACCTGGGGATGAACCTGCTGAGGAGAAGACTAATCAGCACATTCACATTGCATCATAACTGAAAGGTGGACTAAACAAGTATGGGGAAAACTACTGATGTAGGTAGGCAGGCAGTTTTGGAGACAACTGAGAAGGATCCTAACCCCAACCCAAACTCTCAATGACCACTTTCCTCATCTGTAACTACTTTGTATCTCTGGAATAAAAATAATAATGAAATAACCACACCTAGAACATTTGGTGAACCAACTGTAATTTCTCTAAGTAAAGATTCATGTGTGTTTTGCCCACAGCTGTGTCATGACCCCCAGCTGGCTGGCACATGATAGGTGCTCATTGCACATTTTTTAGGAAAGTGATGAGTGGAAAGTTGAAATGTATGAAATTATTGTCACTGTCAGCAAAAAAAGCTTTTCTTCCTATTCCCCAAGGTGAAGGCAAAACATTTAGTCCACTCTTGTGCCTCTAAGCTCTGCCGTCACCCTTCACCCTCCACCTCCCCACAGGTGGCAGGGACAATACTTCCAGACTGGCCTGATGTGCTCAGAGACAGTCAGCCATCCAGAAGCCACGGCACCATGAGTGTGTCTGTGCTGAGCCTCACCAGAGACCTGGGCAGCATTTCTGGGCTCCTTCAGGTGGCCTCCTTACTCGGTCTGTTTCTGCTGCTGCTCAAGGAAGCCCAGCCCTACCTGCGCAGTCAGTGGCTACTCAAAGCCCTCCAGGAGTTCCCGTACCCTCCTTCCCACTGGCTGTTTGGGCACCAGCAGGAGGTAAAAGCAAGCGGGACAGGGGAGTGGGAAGGCAAGAAGGGCAGGGGATTGCCAAGCACAGTAATGGTCAGCAAGTCTGTGGGACAAGTCTGCCCTCTTCTTCTTATATGAGGAACATGTGGTCATGGGGGCAAAACCCAGTTTACCCCTCAGGTAATGACTCCTCATCCCATGTGCTGCTGTGCTCAGTCTGTCAAATCCCTCTTCCTTAGATAGAACCTCAGGCTATTTTGGCAGGGCAGCACTTTGAGGACAATGACTGTTCCTTAGTCTCTCTGCTACAGCATCACAGAACAGAACTTCCAGGTGCTTCCCTGCCTGTGTCCACTCATTTCCATCCCCTCTGTCAGGCCCTAAGCTTCCTGGGACATAAACATGAGTCTCATGGATCCCTGCCTGTGGGGGATCACAGTCTGTGGAGACAATTGACAGGAATTTAAAGAAGCTGTCAGGTTACAGGAAGAGAGGTTCACCCACAGGGAGGCTGTGGGTAAGATCAGGAGTAGGAGACCCACCAGCTTGTTTGGCCTGCGACTCTGAGATTTCTCAGACTGGTAATGGCAGTGCTAAAACCCTGATAAGTTACTGGCACATATGAGCAGGAAGGCTTCCAGAATGGTCCAAGGTAAGGAGTACTGGCATGTGAGTTGCACCAGTAAGAAGAATCTTTTTCCCTCTCAGCTCTCATTCCCCAAACCCCTGCCCTGTGAGTTCCTTTTGGATAAGGACATCATACCTCTTTATGAACCCTCAGACCCAGCACAGTGCCTGACACAAAGGGATGCTTGACTCAGGGACTAACAGGAAAGAAGCAGCTTGCAGGTTGGGTGACAGACATGGCTACCCAGCCAGCTCTCTTTGCCCTAGTCCCTGGGGGAAGTGTGCAGAGCAATGTGAGGGGCCAGCATGGTGGGACACTAACCTAGGGTTTGTGGATTGAACAAGCATGACAAGAAAAAGAGGACAAGTGATTATCAGCAGAGCGAAGCCAAAAATCGGAACTCTCCATGTCAACCACAGAGAGATAGCCAAAGCCCAGTTTGTTCTTGCAAATAAGGTACTAAACACTTCCAGATTGTTTGTTGATTTGGAGAAATTGTTACGTGTGTGGATGCAGTTCTCACCTTTCTGTGGTAGGATTTAATAGAGGGCACCACTCCACTTCCCTCCTGTGACAGTCCCGTGACAATGAGGGTCTTAAATGACATATAGATACAGAAACAGAGTATTTATATATTTATATAACAAATGCATTTCATGCAGCCACATTTTCCTTGCTTTTATAATACTGCCTGAGATTTTCATATATTCAACACCTCTGTAATTGGCTAAGTCATGAATAGAGTGCCAGATGTTCCATCCACACTGAAGCTAATCTTTCACACTAGATGATGTCTGACAAGGTGGGAAGTTAACATATGGGCCCTGTTGCCGAGACACCTAGATTCATATTCCAGCTCTACCACATACTTCAAATGCCTCCTCTACCACTCCTAATCTGTAACTTGTGGATGATAATGATACTTATAGCACACAAACGAGTTATTAAAATGTTGGTAGTATGCATGGCACAGATCAAGGGCCTCAATTACACACTCTCTATTTGTATGAATTTAAAATAATTTTAATGCCTAAGAAGGAAAACCATGTTGAAGGTACAAACCTGTGCTTTAAATAGAATCTAATAGGGACCATAGAAAAGAAAATTAATGTCTCTGGGAATCAAACAACCCAAACTGCCCCGTTTCTTTCCGTGTCCTCCCACCAACACATGCATACCTGCCATGCCAGCAGAGCCCACATCTCACTATTGCTTGTGTGGCCAAACCATAACCTGTCCATCTACACTCTTTGTATATCCCTTTGGAAAAGCTGATTAGTGGCTGTAGCTCCTAACATGAGCCAGATAAGGACAACTAAAGGGCAGCACCACCTGTGCGAAGTGGCTGAAATGTGGGGGCCAGAAGGACACTGGGTATTTGCCTACAGGTTTCAGTGAAACAGGAGAATGTACTAATCTGCCCACACTCACGGGTATGCCCTGATCATCACGCAATCATCCCTTAACAAATAGGGTGGTGAAAGAGCAAAATTGAGTGTCTTACAGTTCTGGAGACTAGAAGTTCAAAATCAAGATGTTTGTAAGGTTGGCACCTTCTCAAGACTGTGAAGGAACCATGTGCTCAAGGGCTCTCTCTTTGGCTAGTAAACCACAATCTTCTCCACATGTCTCTTCATATCATCTTTTCTCTGTGAGTGACAGTTCCCCTCTCTGTGCTTCCCCTTCTTCATAAACACATTTATAGTGGATCAGGGTTCACTCTAATGACCTCACTTTAACTTAATTACTACTAAAAAGTCGTATCTTGAAAGAAAGTCACATTCTGAGGTACTAGGAATTAATCCTTTCAAATATGAATTTGAAAGGGACAAAATTCAACAAGTAACACAAACATAAGTCTGGAGAGAGGCATGTGCACCATTCAGTCCGTAACTGAATGTTTATCAAACACGTGCTGTGTGTAAGTGTCTAAAGGCAGTTCTGAGTGAGGGCTGAATCAGAAGCCAGAATCTGGACTGAAGAAGATGGCAGCGAAGTAGGACAAAGGATTTCGCTTTCCTCCACTCCCTGTAGAAAAAACGGGCTAATCGACAGAGGAGTGCAGCGGATACTAAACAGGGACCCAGCATATAGGAAGTGAGGACTCCAGAAAGTGTAATGGACATTGAATGACCTGAGGTTGAGGACAGCAGTGAACATCAGATCAAAAAGGTATGAGGGAGTAGCGCAAAGGCTACAGGTCCTTCACGGGGACACGGCAGGGCCCTGGCCGGGTCGCCCCGGTCTTTGAGAGCCAAGTGGGGGCAACAACAACCCTGGGAGAGAACTAGTCACCGGCACCCTCCCTAACCAGCAGGGCACAGATTGGAAAACACCAGGAGAGATCAGTTTGTCTGTAGTGGCAGAAAGAGAAGTGGGCATTGGGAAGCAAACCAGAGAGCTCTGATAACCTGTGGAGTCAGGGTATTGTTGCCTGCTTGGGAAACTGAGAGTCACCATGCATTCCTGGTAGCTCAGGACTTGAGCCAGTGCTCTCACAGTCTCAGGGAGCTTCGGGCTACTGACAGGGCCCCTGGAAGAATGCCAGTCGCCAGCTCCCTCCCTACCCAGCTGGGCACAGACTAAGAGACACTGGGAGTCAGGCTGTGGCTGCCAGCTTAGAAGAATTGTGAGTTTCCCTGTGTGTTCAGCCACAGCACTGGGAAAAGTCAAAGCCCAAGCCTGCAAGACCAGGAAAGCCTGGCTGGGACCTCGCGCACTCACACCAGGCCAAGGCTGGGAAGCCTGCGGAAAAACCTGGTCTCAATGCGGCATGGGAGAGCGGCACCAGTCTGGATCTTGGGAGGGCACTGGCGAGACCAGCTGAGTTCATCGAGATGAGAGAAAGGCCACACTAATAGCCCCTCAGGCTGCTGCAGCTAGTGAGACCAGAAGAAAAGGTTTGACCAGCTGTAAACCAACAAGAGGAATAGGCAGAAGCAGAGAACACCAAGATACCTGTAGGAGACTGCACCACTGAATTTCACAGGCATCCTACCATAGAAGTTCACACCATAAACCCAGCGAACCAGAACAGATCTATTTGGGAAGCTGAGGCCAACAAGAAGAGCAACACAAACAATGAGAAGACAAATAAGCAATCCCCAAATGAAAGAAAAGGGGGAAGTCTCAGAAAGAATGTTAGATGAAATAGAGGCAAGGCAACTATCAGATATTGAATTCAAAGCACTGGTTATCAGGAAATTCAAAGAGCTTACAACGAGCTACCAGAAACTACGGGGGAGCTACAATGAACTCTCCGCAAACTATACCAGCATAAAAAAGGAAATAGAAAGCATCAGCAAAGGCCAAGGGGAAATGAAGACTACCATTTCTGAACTGAAGAACACACTAGAAGGTACGAAGAGTAGGGTCAATGAGGCGGAAGAGCACATAAGCGAGCTTGAAGACAGGGTAGAAAGAATCTCCCAGATGGACCAAATAATGGAAAAGAGAATCAGAAAACATGAGGAGAATTTAAGAGAAATGCAAGACAATATGAAACGTAATAATATCCAAACAATAGGAATACCAGAAGGAGAAGAAGAACAACAAGGGATAGAAAACCTACTTGAAAAAGTAATAACAGAAAATTTTCGTAATTTGAAGAGAGATAATGTCAAACGAACTGAGGAATTGCAGAGAGTCCCAAGCAGGTGGAACCCAAAGAGGCCTACTGCAAGACATGTCATTATTAAAATAGCAAAACTCCAAGACAAAGAGAGAATCCTAAAGGCAGCAAGGGAGAAAAAGGAAGTAACATACAAGGGGGTCACAATAAGGCAGGCTACTGACTTCTCAATGGAAATATTCTAAGTAAGAAGAGAGTGGCAAGAAATATTCCAAGTAATGAAAAACAGAGGTCTACAGCCAAGGCTACTTTACCCAGCAAGGCTCTCAATCAAGACGGAAGGCCAAATAAAGAGATTCCAAGACAAAAGAAGTCTAAAAGAAAATGCTTCCACCAAACCAGCTGTACAGGAATTACTAAAAGGGCTGCTTTAAGGAAAGGAAGGAAAAGAGAGAGACAGAGAGGAACGCAGGTACACAAATGGCAATGAATAAGTACCAATAAATAATAACCTTAAACATAAACGGATTAATTGCACCAATTAAAAGACACAGAATATCTGAATGGATAAGAAAGCATGACCCACACATATGCTGCCTACAAGAGACCCACCTCAGGACAAAAGTCCACCACAGACTAACAGTGAAAGGATGAAAACAAATTTTCCAAGCAAATGAAGAAGTGAAAAATGCCAGGGTAGCAACTCTCATATCAGACAAAATAAGCTTCAAAAAAAGGGCCATAAAGAGAGACCCAGAAGTTCACTTCATAACACTCAAGGGAAGAATCCACCAAGAAGACATTAACATCGTAAATATATATGCACCCAACATAGGAGCTCCCAAATGTATAAAGAAAATCCTAGAGGTCCTCAAGAAAGATATTGACAGCAACACAATTATAATAGGGGATTATAACACCCCACTGTCAAAAATGGACAAATCTTCCAAACGAAATATCAACAAGGATATTGCAGCATTAAATGACACCCTAGATGAAATGGACCTAATTGATATATATAGAGCCCTCCATCCCAAAGAAGCTAAATACACATTCTTTTCAAATGCACATGGAACATTTTCAAAGATAGACCACATGATAGGGCAGAAAAAGAGTCTCAACAAATTCAGGAAAATAGAAATCATACCAAACATTTTCTCTGATCAAAAGGGACTGAAATTGGAAACCAACCCCACAGGAAAAAAAAAAGAAAACACACAAAAGCATGGAGACGGAATGGTATGACATTAAACAACGAATGGGTCAAGACTGACATTAGGGGAGAAATAAAAAAGCTTTTGGAAACAAATGGAAATGAACTCACAACAACTCAAAACTTATGGGACACGATGAAGGCAGTCCTGACAGGGAAGTTCATAGCAATACAGGCTTACCTAAAGAACATAGAAACATTTCAAACAAACAACCTAACCCGACAGCTGCAAGTACTCGAGGAACAACAACAAAGACAGCCCAGAGCAAGTAGAAGGAAGGAAATAAGCAAGACCAGAGTAGAATTAAATGACATAGAGACTAAAAGCACAATTATAAGGATCAATGAATCCAGGGGTTGGTTTTTTTGAAAAGATAAACAAAATAGACAAACCTTTAAATGGGCTCATCAAGACGAGAAAGGACCAAAATAAACACAATCAGAAATAAAAAAGGAGAGATTTTTTCAACTGATACTACAGAAATACAAAGGATTGTAAGAAATTACTATGCAGAACTGTATGCCAAGAAATTTGAAAACCTAGGTGAAATGGACATATTTCTAGAAAAACATAATCTTCGAAAATTCAATGAAAAAGAAGCAGAAAACCTGAACAGGTCAATAACAGCAAATAAAATTGAAGAAGTAATCAAAAAACTCCCATCACACAAAACCCCTGGACCAGATGGTATCACAGGAGAATCCTACAAAGCTTTTAACAAAGAGCTAACCCCTATTCTTCACAGACTATTCCAAAAAATCCAAAAGGTTTGAAAACTTGGCAACTCTTTTTATGAAGCCAGCATCATCCTAATTCCAAAGCCAGATAGAGAGACAACAAAGAATGAAAACTTCAGGCCAATATCGCTGATGAACATAGACACTAAAATCCTCAATAAAATATTGGCAAATTGCATCCAACAATACATCAAAAAGATCATACACCACGACCAAGTGGGATTCATCCCAGGGATGCAAGCATGGTTAAATATTCGCACATCAATAAATGTAATACACCACATACACAAAAGTAAAGACAAAAACCACATGATCATATCAATAGATGCAGAAAAAGCCTTTGATAAGGTAGAACACCCATTTATGATAAAGGTACTCAGAAAAATGGGAATAGAGGGAACATTCCTCAATATAATTAAGGCCCTATATGGAAGACCTACAGCCAATATCATACTCAATGGGCAAAAACTAAAAGGTTTTCCACTAAGATCAGGAACAAGACAAGGTTGTCCACTTTCACCACTTCTATTCAATATAGTATTAGAAGTTGGAGCCACAGCAATCAGACAAGAAAAGGAAATAAAAGGCATCCAAATCGGAAAGGAGGAAACAAAACTGTCATTGTTTGCAGATGACATGATAGTGTACATGGAAAATCCTATGGTCTCTACCAAAAAACTGCTCAAAGTAATAAATGAATTTGGCAAAACAGCAGGATACAAAGTCAATATCCAGAAATCAAAGACAATTTTGTATACCAACAATGAAGCAGCAGAAGCAGAAATCCAGAAAAAAATCCCATTTGATATAGTAAAAACAAAAATAAAATATCTAGGAATAAACCTAACCAAGGAGGTAAAAGACCTGTATGCAGAAAACTACACAATACTGAAGAAAGAAATCAAGGAAGACACAAGTAAATGGAAACATATGCCGTGATAATGGATTGGAAGAATTGACATCATTAAAATGCCTATGCTACCCAAAGCAATTTACAGATTCAATGCAATACCTATTAAAGTATCAATGGCATATTTCCCAGACATAGAACAAACACTTCAATAATTTATATGGAACGATAAAATATTCCGAATAGCAGCACAATATTGAGAAAGAAGCACAAAGTAGGAGGCATCACCATGCCTGATATCAAACTGTAGTACAAGGCCACTGTAGTTAAAACAGCCTGGTACTGGCATAAAAACAGGCAAATAGACCACGGGAATAGAACAGAGAGCCCAGAAATAAACCCAACTCTCTACAATCAATTAATATTCAACAAAGGGGGCAATAACATAAAGTGGAGTAAAGACAGCCTTTTCAACAAATGGTGTTGGGATAACTGGACAGCTACAAGCAAAAAAATGAAACTCCAGCACCAATTTACACCATACACCAAAATAAACTCAAGGTGGATAAGAGACTTAAATATACGCCGTGAAATCATTAAAGCCCTAGAGGAGAACACTGGCAGGAAAATCTCAGATATTCCACGCAGCAAGATTTTTACTGATATGTCCCCTAGAGCAAGGGACATAAAGGAAAGAATAAACAAATGGGATCTCATCAAAATTAAAAGCTTCTGCATGGCTAAGGAAAACAGTAACAAAATAAAAAGAGAAGCAACAGCTTGGGAAAACATATTTGACAATGATACCTCAGATAAAGGTTTAATCTCCAAAATATACAAAGAACTCACTCGACTCCACTCAAAGAAGACAAGCAACCCAATTAAAAAATGGGGAAAGGACTTGAACAGACATTTCTCCAAGGAGGACATACAGAGGATCCAGAGACACATGAAAAGGTGCTCAATATCGCTTTCTATCAGAGAGATGCAAATTAAAATCACAATGAGATACCACTTTACACCAATCAGAATGGCTATCATAAACAAAGTAACAAACAAGTGCTGGAGAGGTTGCGGGGAAAAGGGGACCCTAGTTCACTCTTGGTGGGATTGCAGACTGGTACAATCACTATGGAAAACAGTATGGAATTTTCTAAAAAATCTAAAAATGAATGTGCCTTTTGACCGAGCAATTCAACTATTAGAAATATATCCTAGGAACCCTGAAACACCAATCCAAAAGAATCTATGCACCCCGATTTTCATAGCAGCACAATTCATGATAGCCAAGTGTTGGAAGCAACCTAGATGGCCATCGGTAAATGACTGGATCAAAAAGCTATGGTACATTTACACAATGGAATTCTATGCTGCAGAAAGGAAGAAGGAACTCCTACCCTTTGCAACATCATGGATGGAACTGGAAAGCATTATGCTGAGCGAATTAAGCCAGGCGGTGAAAGACAAATACCATATGATATCACTGTTAACAGGAATCTAAACAACAAAACAAACAAGCAAGCAAAATATGACCAATGACACTCAAATATGGAACAGGCAGAAAAGGTCCAGAGGGGAGAGGGAAGAGAATCATAGGGGAAAAGGGGATGGACTCACATGAACAAGTATAAAGGACACATGGACAGTAACTTAGGGTCGGGGGCAGAAAGGATAGGGAGGTGGGGAGCACTGGGCAGGCGGCAGGCAGGGCTGGAAATATAAGACAGAAAACTATACTTGAACAAGAATTAAATTTAAAAAAATGAAAAAAATATAAAGAAAAAAATCCCGAATCTGACCTTAGATCAATTCTTGAAAAAGAGCAAGAATCCACATCACAGCCTGGTTCATTAGAGCCAGTTCCAAGCTCTTAATCACAGCAAATAGATTCAGAATTTTGTCCCTCTAGCTGTTTTACCCTTCACCACCACTCCAAGCACTAGACCTAAAGAGAAATGTTTTGTTGACTTGTCTTTCCCTTGCTTATAGTTCCAGAATGACCAGGAGTTACCACAGATTCTAAAAAGGGTAGAGACATTTCTATGTTCCTGTCCTCGCTGGATGTGGGGAAGCCAGGTCACATTCCTGGTTTATGACCCTGACTACATGAAGGTGATCCTAGGAAGATCAGGTGAGAGTGAAACCTGAATTGTGCCTGGAGCAGCTCTTCCCTCTGTCTTGTGAAATTCCACTGGAGAGTTCAGTTCTGCCAGAATTCTCTGAAACCTCTACCAACCACTCTCCCAGACCACAAGCGAGCTTAAGGTCAACCATATCTGCTCTAACTGAATGCTTAAACAGCATGCTGGGCCAATGTCCCTTCTATGTTCTATATTTTTGTTGTTGTTGTTTCCTTCTGTCCTTTCTTCCTTTCTTAATTCTATACTTTTCCCCTTCTGTTTCTTTCTTTCTCCTTTAATCAGATTGCGATGATCGGGTATATAAATTTTCAAGATCTGAAGGAAAATTTCTATCAACACTGACTTTGCTTTCACACTTCTAATTGTTGCCTGTCCTGGAGATGTGAAGCTCCCAGAAACTGCAGGAAGATGATAGACTGCTGTGATTTCTGTGGCACTGAATATAGTGCCCATGTTTCTGGCTGAGTGACCATCCTAATCCTGTGAACATTCTGCTGCTGGAACACTGAGCAGGCCTTCCTGAGCTCACAGCAACTACTAGGACAGAGAGATATGGAGATGGAAGGCATGGAGATGGGTAGACAAACCTGAGGCAAAATGCCAGCTGATAATCTCACGAAGAGAAGACAGCCCATGGTGTGGACCACAGCTGCCTTCTGAGGGTTCTATGCCTTGTTTGAACCCCTCCAGTTTCCTCTAATGCCTTTTTATTACCTTTCAGACCTGAAGGATCATGATGTGTACAGATTCCTGGCTCCGTGGATTGGTAAGTATGTCTAAGCATTACTGTTGGGTCCACCTGCCTTACCAAGAGATATCTCTTTGACTCAGAGAACAACAGGTACCCAGCAGCAGATCACTACCCTCATCTCTGAATCAAGCCTTATTTCTCTTCTAATAAAACCTCACTGCTTCCAGGTCATGGAGAGAGGCCCTGTGAAATTTAGCTTTTTCTTATCACTTCTCAGTGCTTTCCAATGTTTTCACAGTGACATTTACTTACAAACTTCTATTACCAGCTCCCCTACTCTATCTCACCCTTTAACTCACAGCTATCATAGAAATATCCCATGTACCTTCCACTTTGGGAAATACACAGTCCTGAAGTACACTGGCCTTTCCTTCCTTTGACTATGATGTACCTTTTTCTGACATCTCTGGTTCCTTCCACAATGTCCCCAGTCATCCTTCTGATTCCATCTCCCCACACCTACACACTATCTGTGGCCAGGGTATGGTTTGCTCCTGTTGAATGGACAAACCTGATTCCAGCACTGGCGGATGCTGACCCCAGGCTTCCACTATGACATCCTGAAGCCCTACCTGGGGATCATGGCCTACTGTGTCCGAGTGATGCTGGTAAGTCCATCCCTCTCTCATCTGCACACACTCACTCATGACACAACTGTACTGGTCCAATCTAGGATATATGGAGCCTTGGGATATCCATCAGATAGAGCCAACCAGAATAACTCAGCCAGTCAGAACTTACCATGTGACAGAGCTTCCCAAAGTGGATGGGACAGGAGGCACCAGCTTGAATCCACATGAATTTGGCCATTGCCAAGGGAAAGGAGGGCCATGGAAGGAACAGGCCGACTCACCTATCACCTCGACCTCTTCAGCACAGTGGGCTAGAGGAACAGTCCTTCCTCTTCACAATAAGACAAACCGCCACTAGCACACCTGAGCAGTGACAGCTTCAGTGACAGGAAGGCCATCCCAGGAGGACCTTCAGATGGATGCTAGCTCGGAGCACAGGCTGCAATGTGAAATTGAGTCACTGTGTGGAAGGGAATGGAGATTATATCCTCACTCACAGAGCCAGGTCTTGCCATCGCATCACCTGTTACCTGGTCTCTGATCTCAACAGTTATGCTCATTTGATGAATGAAAGAATTAAAGTTCCCAGTGTCCCTTCCTTAGGAGTGCTAGTACTGGTCACTTAGATGTCCTCTTGCATTGACATATTTGCTACTTAGAAATAAAGGCCACCAGGTGTCCCTTGGTTCTAGCTTACCTCCACACAAAATTCCCTCTTTGTCCCCTGAGAAACAATGTTCTCTGGTCTGCTTAAAGGTGATTATCATAACTTATTTCTACATTCCAAAAATATTTCAAGCCATTATGCAAAAATGTCTTTAATCATATAATCAAAGGTTGTGAGAATATAGCTCGAACTTTATCATCATTTGCTTTAGAGTCTAAATGTGCTATAATGCCTCTGTTCTGGAAAGTGAGGGATACCAAAGAGGTGTCTAGAGAGACAGAGACAAACTAGCTTTGTCGTCTGAGGCCCTCTGGAGCAGTAGACTTGGGTCAATGTCCCCCTCACACTACAGGACAAATGGGAGGAGCTCATCAGCCAATACTCCCATTTGGAGATCTTTGAACACGTCTCCTTGATGACCCTGGACACCATCATGAAGTGCCCCTTCAGACAGCAAGGCAGCATCCAGACAGACAGGTCTGTGATGATCCTGCAGCTGCAGGGTTTTTGTTTCTATCAACTAATATGGACTCAGTGTAGAGCCAGTTTAGGCAAGAACGAGGCTCACCAACTCAACAAGCAAGAATCTGTCAGGAGCTACTGACCATGGACAAATTACAGTCCAGACCAAAGCTTGACTCACCCACAGACCCCTGATACCTGGCACAGTATCATTCCTGTTGGTTCATATCACTTCTTTGTTTTTTTATTATATTATTGTCATTCAATTACAATTGTCTGCATTTTTCCCCCACCACTCCCCATCACCCCGTCCAAATCCAACTAACTCCCTCCCTTGCTTCCACCCTCCCCTTTGGTTTTGTCTGTGTGTCCTTTATACTAGTTCCTGAAACCGTTTCCCCCACTAGCCCCTCCCCCTCCCCTTTCAATACTGTCATATGGCTCTTAATTTAAATGTCTCTGGTTATATTTTGCTTGTTTTACTCTTTTGTTGATAATGTTCCCATTAAAGTTGAGATCATATAGTCTTTATCCCTCACCGCCTGGCTTATTTCACTTAGCATAATGCTCTCCAGTTCTTTCATGCTGCTGCAAATGGTAAGAGCTCCATATTTCTTTCTGCTGAATAATATTCTATTGTGTAAATATACCATGGTTTTTCGATCCATTCATTTACTGATAAGCACTTATGTTGCTTCTAGCACTTGGCTATTGTAAATTGTGCTGCTATGAATTTTTAGGGTGCATAGGTTCTTTTGGATTGGTGTTTGAGCATTCTTCAGCTATAAACCCAGCAGTTGAATTGCTGAGTCAAAAGACAGTTCTGTTTTTAGTTTTCTGAAGAAATTCCATACTGGTTTTCACAGTAGTTGAAAAACAGATTGTACCAGTCTGCATTCCCATCCGGAGTGCACTAGGATTCCCTTTTCCCCTCATCATCTCCAGAACTTGTCTGTTGATTTGTTGATGATGGCCACTCTGACCTGTGTGAAGTGGTATCTCATTATGGTTTTAATTTGCATCTCTCTGATGGCTAGTAATGCTGAGCATCTTTTTATATGTCTCTGGGCCCTCTGTATGTCCATCTTGGAGAAGTGTCTGTTCAAGTCTTTTGCCCATTTTTAATTGGGTTTTTTGCCTTCCTGAAGGGAGTCGTGTGAGTTCTTTATATATTTTGGAGATCAAACCCTTGTTTGTTTTCCCATGTAGTTGGTTCTCTTTTAATATTTTCTAGCCCTACAGAAGCTTTTTAATTTGATGAGGTCCCATTTGTTTATTCTTTTCTTCATGTTCCTTGCTTTAAGGGACATATCAGTGAAGATGTTGCTGCATCAAATGTCTGAGATTTTCCTGCCAAGGTTTTCGTCTTTTATCCACCTTGAATTTATTTTTGCATATGGTGTGAATTGGTGATTGTTTTTTATTTTTCTGCAGGTATCTGTCCAGATCTCCCAACACCATTTGTTGAAGAGGATATTTTTACTCCATTTTATGCTTCTTCCCCCTTGTCAAATATCAATTGACCATAGAGACTTGGGTTCATTTCTGGGCTCTCTGTTCTGTTCCATTGGTCTATGTGTCTGTTCTTATGCCAGTACCTGGCTGTTTTGATGACAGTGGCCTTGGACTATACTTTGGTGCCAGGTATTGTGATCCCTCCTACTTTGCTCTTCTTTCTCAAAATTGTTGCAGCCATTCAAGGAAATTTGTGGTTCCATATAAATTTCTGAAATGTTTGTTCTATATCTGTGAAACATGTCATTGGCAATTTAATAGGAATTGCATTGAATCCATAAATCACTTTGGTTACTATGGACATTTTGATGATGTTAATTTTTCTAGTCCATGAGCATGGTACATGCCTCCATTTCTTTGTGTCTTCCTAAATTTTGTTCTTCAGTGTTGTATAGTTTTCTGAGTACAGGTCTTTTACCTCCTTGGTTAGGTTTATTTTCAGGTAATTTATTTTTGTCGCTGCTCTATCAAATGGGATGTTTTTCCTGGTTGCTGTTTCTGATATTGAATTGTTGGTGTACAGAAACACCTTTGATTTCTGAATATTGACTTTGTATCCCGCTATTATGCCATATTCACTCATTAGGTTGAGTAGGTTCTTGGGTGGAGTCTATAAGATTTTCTATGTACATTATGATGTCTTTTGCAAACAAGGAGAGTTTCCCTTCCTCTTTTCCAATTCGGATGCCTTTCATTTCTCTTTGTTGTTAGATTGCTCTGGCTAGGACTTCCAACACTTTGTTGAATAAAAGTGGTGAAAGTGGGCATCCTTTTCTTCCTGGTCTTAGTGGGGAAGCTCTAAGTTTTTGCCCATTGAGTTTGATGTTGCCTGTAGGTCTCTCATATAAGGTCTTTATTATACTGAGGAATGCTCTCTCTATTCCCACTTTGCTAAGTACTTTTAACATAAATACGTAGGTGCTGTAATTTGTCAAGTACTTTTCCACATCTATTGATATGATCATGTGATTTTTGCCTTTCATTTCGTTTGTGTGATGTATTACATTTATTGGTTTGCGAATATTGAGCCATCCTTGCATCCCTGGGATGCATCTCACTGGATCATGGCATATGGTCCTTATAACATATTCCTGGATGCAGTTTGCCAATATGTTGTTGAGGTTTTTAGTGTCTATGTTCACAAGAATATTTACCTGAAGTTTTCTTTCTTTGTTGTGACTTTCTCTGGTTTGGGGATTAGGATGATGCTGGCTTCATAAAAAGAGTTTGAAAGTGTTCCATCTTCCTGAATTTTTTGGAATAATCTGTGAAGGATAGGGGTTACTTCTTTCCTAAATGCTTTGTAAATTTCTCCTGTGAAACCGTCCTGTCCAGGACTTTTCTGTGTTGGAAGCTTTTTGATTACTGCTTTAATTTCATCAACTGTGATTGTCCTGTCCAGGCCTTCTTCTTCTTCTTCATTCAGTTTTGGAAGACTTCATTTTTCCAGAAATTTGTCCATTTCAACTAGGTTTTAAATTTCTTGTCATATAGTTCTTCATATTAATTTCTTACAATCGAAAGTATTTCTGTGGTATCAGTTGTAAACTTTCCTCTTTCATTTCTAAGTATGTTTATTTGGGTCCTCCTTTTTTTTTCTTGATGAGTGTGTTTAATGGCTTGTCAATTTTGTTTATCTTCTAAAAAAACAACTCCTGAATTCATTGATCCTTAGAATTGTGCTTTTACTCTGTGATTTAATTTTGCTCCAATCTTGTTTATTTCCCTCCGTCTTCTTGCTCTGGCCTGGCTTTGTTGTTGCTCCTTGAATTCTTGTATGCATTGTGTTAAGTCGTTTGTTTGAACTGTTTCAGTGTTTTTTGGGTAGGGCTGTATTGCTATGAACTTTTCTCTCAGGCCTGCCTTCACTGTTTCCCATAAGGTTTGGGTTGTCATTAGTTCATTTTCATTTGATTCCAGAAACTTTTTGATTTCTTCCTGAATCTCATCCTTGACCCATTCATTGTTTAAAGGCATGCTATTCTATGTCCATGAGTTTGAGTGTTTTGGGTTTTTCCCCTTGAGGTTGGCTTCTAGTTTCATTCCCTTGTGTTTAGAGAAAATCCTTGATATGATTTCAATTTTCTTGAATTTGTGGAGGCTTGTTTTGTGTCCTATCATGTTGTCTATCTTAGAAAATAATCCATGAGCATTTGAAAAGAATGTGTATTCGGCTTCCTTGGGAGGAAAAGCTCTCTCTATATACCTATCAGTTAGGTCCATTTCATCTAGGGCATTGTTCAGTGAAACAATATCTTTGTTGATATTTGGTTGGAATATCTGTCCATTTTTGAAAGTGGGGTGTTAAAATCTCCTACTATAATTGTGTTGCTGTCAATATCTTTCTTGAAGTCCTCTAAGATTTTCTTCATATATTTGGGTGCTCCTATGTTGGGTGCATACATATTTACAATGTTTATGTCTTCTTGGTGGATTGTTCCCCTGAGTATTATGAAGTGATCTTCAGGGTCTTTTTATAGCTCTATTTTGAAGTCTATTTTGCCTGATATGAGTATTGTTACCCCAGCTTTTTTTCTCTATCTTTTTGCTTGGAATATTTGTTTCCAGCCCTTCACGTCAGTCTATGCATGTCCTATGTTCTGAGGTGGGTCTCTTGTGGAAAGCATATGTGTGGGGTCATAATTACTTATCCATTCAGCTATGCCATGTCTTTTGATTGGGGCATTTAATCTATTTTGTTTAAGGTTGTTATTGATGCGTACTTACTCATTGCCATTTTTCATAGCTGTGTTCCTCTTTCTGTCACTGTTTTTCTCCCTGGTCTTCAAGCAGACTTTGTAGCATCTCTTGCAGATATGGTTTGGAGGAGGTATAGTCGTTGAGGCTTCTTTTTTTTGGGAAACTCCTTATTTGTCCTTCCATTTTAATTGAGAGCCTTGCTGGAAAGAGTAGTCTCGGTTGCAGGCCCTTAGTTTTCATTACTTTGAATATTTCTTGCCATTTTTCTTCTGACTTGGAGGTTTCTATTGAGAAGTCAGTTGCTAGTCTTATTGTGGCTCCTTTGTATGTTCCTTCCTGTTTCTCCCTTGCTGCTGTTAAGATTCTCTCTTTGTCTTGAGATTTTGCCATTTGAATTATGATGTGTCTTGAACTGGGCCCTTTTGGTTTCATCTTGACTGGGAATCTCTGTGTTTCCTGGGTTTGTGGGACTTTTTCTCTCAACAAATCAGGGAAGTTTTCCAGCATTATTTTTTCAAACAGGTTTTCTATCCTTTGCTTTTCTTCTTCTCCTTCTGGTATCCCTATGATACGGATATTATTATTTTTCATGTTCTCTTACATTTCCCTTAACCTCTCCTCATTCTTTCTGAGAAACCATCTTTTCCTTTTCTTGCTTTTTCTGGGTGCTTTTTTTCTACCTTATCCTCCAGCTCACTGATGCAATCCTCTGCCTCACTGAGCCTGCTTTAGATTTTTTCTACTGTTTTCTTCAGTTTAGAAATTGTATTCTTCATTTCTTCTTGGTCCTTGTTGATATTATCTATTCTCTTTTTCATGTTGCCATGGTTTTCAGTGAGTTCATTGTAGTTTGCCTATAGTTTTTGATAATTCTCTGTGAGCCTCTTGAGNTGGAGATCAAACCCTTGTTTGTTTTCCCATGTAGTTGGTTCTCTTTTAATATTTTCTAGCCATACAGAAGCTTTTTAATTTGATAAGGTCCCATTTGTTTATTCTTTTCTTCATGTTCCTTGCTTTCAGGGACATATCAGTGAAGATGTTGCTGCATCAAATGTCTGAGATTTTCCTGCCAAGGTTTTCGTCTTTTATTCACCTTGAATTTATTTTTGCATATGGTGTGAATTGGTGATTGAGTTTTATTTTTGTGCAGGTATCTCTCCAGATCTCCCAACACCATTTGCTGAGGAGGATATTTTGACTCTATTTTATCCCTCTTCCCCCATGTGAAATATCAATTGACCATAGAGACTTGGGTTCATTTTTGGGCTCTCTGTTCTGTTCCATTGGTCTATGTGTCTGTTCTTATGCCAGTACCTGGCTGTTTTGATGACAGTGGCCTTGGACTATACTTTGGTGCCAAGTATTGTGATCCCTCCTACTTTGCTCTTCTTTCTCAAAATTGCTGCAGCCATTCAAGGTCATTTGTGGTTCCATATAAATTTCTGAAATGTTTGTTCTATATCTGTGAAATATGACATTGGCAATTTAATAGGAATTGCATTGAATCCATAAATCACTTTGGTTACTATGGGCATTTTGATGATGTTAATTCTTCTAGTCCATGAGCATGGTACATGCCTCCATTTCTTTGTGTCTTCCTAAATTTTGTTCTTCAGTGTTGTATAGTTTTCTGAGTACAGGTCTTTTACCTCCTTGGTTAGGTTTATTCTTAGGTACTTTATTTTTGATGTTTCTATATCAAATGGGATTTTTTTCCCCGGTTGCTGTTTCTGATATTGCATTGTTGGTGTACAGAAACACCTTTGATTTCTGAATATTGACTTTGTATCCCGCTATTATGCCATATTCACTCATTAGGTTGAGTAGGTTCTTGGGTGGAGTCTATAAGATTTTCTATGTACATTATGATGTCTTTTGCAAACAAGGAGAGTTTCCCTTCCTCTTTTCCAATTCGGATGCCTTTCATTTCTCTTTGTTGTTAGATTGCTCTGGCTAGGACCTCCAATACTATGTTGAATAAAATTGGTGAAAGCGGGCATCCTTGTCTTCTTCCTGATCTTAGCGGAGAAGCTCTAAGTTTTTGCCCATTGAGTTTGATGTTGGGTGTAGGTCTCTCATATAAGGCCTTTATTATACTGAGGAATGCTCTCTCTATTCCCACTTTGCTAAGTACTTTTAACATAAATAGGTAGGTGCTGTAATTTGTCAAGTACTTTTCCACATCTATTGATATGATCATGTGATTTTTGCCTTTCATTTCGTTTGTGTGATGTATTACATTTATTGGTTTGCGAATATTGAGCCATCCTTGCATCCCTGGGATGCATCTCACTTGATCATGGCATATGGTCCTTATAACATATTCCTGGATGCAGTTTGACAATATGTTGTTGAGGTTTTTAGTGTCTATGTTCACAAGAATATTTACCTGAAGTTTTCTTTCTTTGTTGTGTCTTTCTCTGGTTTGGGGATTAGGATGATGCTGGCTTCATAAAAAGAGTTTGAAAGTGTTCCATCTTCCTGAATTTTTTGGAATAATCTGTGAAGGATAGGGATTACTTCTTTCCTAAATGCTTTGTAAATTTCTCCTGTGAACCCGTCCTGTCCAGGACTTTTCTGTGTTGGAAGCTGTTTGATTACTGCTTTAATTTCATCAACTGTGATTGTCCTGTCCAGGCTTTCTGCTTCTTCTTCATTCGGTTTTGGAAGACTTTATTTTTCCAGAAAATTGTCCATTTCACCTAGGTTTTAAATTTCTTGGCATGTAGTTCTTCATATTAATTTCTTACAATCGAAACTATTTCTGTGGTATCAGTTGTAAACTTTCCTCTTTCATTTCTAAGTATGTTTATTTGGGTCCTCCCTTTTTTTCTTGATGAGTGTGTTTAATGGCTTGTTAAATTTGTTTATCTTCCAAAAAAACCAACTCCTGGATTTATTGATCCTTAGAATTGTGCTTTTACTCTCTATGTGATTTAATTTTGCTCCAATCTTGGTTATTTCCCTCCTTCTTCCTGCTCTGGCCTGTCTTTGTTGTTGCTCCTTGAGTTCTTGTATGCATTGTGTTAGGTCGTTTGTTTGAAATGCTTCAGTCCTTTTTGGGTAGGGCTGTATTGCTATGAACTTTTCTCTCAGGCCTGCCTTCACTGTTTCCCATAAGGTTTGGGTTGTCATGAGTTCATTTTCATTTGATTCCAGAAATTTTTGATTTCTTCCTGAATCTCATCCTTCACCCATTCATTGTTTCAAAGCATGCTATTATATGTCCATGAGTTTGAGTGTTTTGGGTTTTTCCCCTTGAGGTTGGCTTCTAGTTTCATTCCCTTATGTTTGGAGAATATCCTTGATATGATTTCAATCTTCTTGAATTTATGGAGACTTGTTTTGTGTCCTATCCTGTGTCTATCTTAGAAAATAATCCATGAGTATTTGAAAAGAATGTGTATTTAGCTTCTTTGGTAGGAAGACTCTCTCTATATACCTATCAGTTAGGTCCATTTCATCTAGGGCATTGTTCAGTGAAACAATATCTTTGTTGATATTTGGTTGGAATATCTGTCCATTTTTGAAAGTGGGGTGTTAAAATCTCCTACTGTAATTGTGTTGCTGTCAATATCTTTCTTGAAGTCCTCTAAGATTTTCTTCATATATTTGGGTGCTACTATGCTGGGTGCATACATATTTACAATGTTTATGTCTTCTTGGTGGATTGTTCCCCTGAGTATTATGAAGTGATCTTCAGGGTCTTTTTATAGCTCTATTTTGAAGTCTATTTTGTCTGATATGAGTATTGCTACCCCAGCTTTTTTTCTCTATCTTTTTGCTTGGAATATTTGTTTCCAGCCCTTCACGTCAGTCTATGCATGTCCTATGTTCTGAGGTGGGTCTCTTGTAGAAAGCATATGTGTGGGGTCATAATTACTTATCCATTCAGCTATGCCATGTCTTTTGATTGGGGCATTTAATCTATTTTGTTTAAGGTTGTTATTGATGCGTACTTACTCATTGCCATTTTTCATAGCTGTGTTCCTCTTTCTGTCACTGTTTTTCTCCCTGGTCTTCAAGCAGACTTTGTAGCATCTCTTGCAGAGCTGGTTTGGAGGAGGTATAGTCGTTGAGGCTTCTTTTTTTTGGGAAACTCCTTATTTGTCCTTCCATTTTAATTGAGAGCCTTGCTGGAAAGAGTAGCCTCGGTTGCAGGCCCTTAGTTTTTATCACTTGGAATATTTCTTGCCATTTTTCTTCTGACTTGGAGGTTTCTATTGAGAAGTCAGTTGCTAGTCTTATTGTGGCTCCTTTGTATGTTCCTTCCTGTTTCTCCCTTGCTGCTGTTAAGATTCTCTCTTTGTCTTGAGATTTTGCCATTTGAATTATGATGTGTCTTGAATTGGGTGTGTTTGGGTTCATCTGGACTGGGATCTGTGTGTTTCCTGGATTTGTGTGACTTTTTCTCTCAACAAATCAGGGAAGTTTTCCAGCATTACTTTTTCAAACAGGTTTTCTACCCTTTGCTTTTCTTCTTCTTTTTCTGGTATCCCTATGATAGGGATATTGTTATTTTTCATGTTCTCTTACATTTCCCTACACCCCTTCTCATTCTTTCTGCCTCTCTTTTCCTTTTCTTGCTTTTTCTGGGTGCTTTTTTTCTTTCTACCTTTTCCTCCAACTCACTGATGCAATCCTCTGCTCACTGAACATGCTTTAGATTCCTTCTACTGTGTTCTTCAGTTTAGAAATTGTATTCTTCATTTCCTCTTGGTCCTTGTTGATAGTTTCTATTTCCTTTTTCATGTTGCTATAGTTTTCAATGAGCTTATTGTAGTTTCCCTGTGGTTTTGGATAATTCTCTGTGAGCTTCTTGAGCTTCCAGATAACAATAAATTTGAGGTCAATATCTGATAGTTGAGTTGCCTCTATTTCATTTCACATTCTTTCCGAGGCTTCCTCCTTTCCTTTTATTTGGGGATTGTTTGTCTTCCCATTGCTTGTGGGACTCTTCTTTTAGCCTCTCCTTCTTAAATTGATATGCTCTGAGTCCTTAGGTTTGTGGTGTGAACTTCTCTGGTAGAAGAACTGTGAGTTTCAGTGGTGCAGTCTCCTTGATCTGCTCAGCTTGCTGGTCTTGAGCTGTTGTTTATCTTGGCTTTCTGTATATCTTTGCATATTGATTGTTGTTGGTGGGTCCTTCCCTCCAAGTGGTGAACTGAGGATCACTCCATCCACCACATCTTGTATTCTGTTGTGCAGGTGTGGACAGGTTGTGTTGAAACTGGTTCTTCTGTGTGTATGAGGTTTTGAGGCCTCTCTCTTGCTCTTGTTCAGTTGTTTGTTTTGGGGAATTTCTCCCCCATTTAGTTGTACTTCCAGAGAGATCCTGGGTTGAGGTCAGTGTGTCTTCTCCTCCCTCCTTCACTTTCTTTCATTGTTATCTGTTGGCAGTTCCTTTGTTGGTGTGTTTCCTCTTCCAGCAGGTACCCTGGTGTTCAAATCTCCAACCTACTCTTTTTTGTGATCACTTGGACAGGGAAAGCAAAACGGTTTAAGACAGTAGGAGTGTATTCTACGGTATTGAAAGTCCCAACGTATAGAGAAGAGATAGGAGATGCTTTGTATATGTATAGTGTTAATCATGAAATTTCCCCCAATTAGCCACGTTTTAGAAGGGATACAAAAAGATAAGACTCTTGTTAGTGGGTGAGGGGAGATTTGTGAGTTGGATTTAGAATTCATTGAGCTTGTGGGAGGTCAGATTATGAGGTAAAGGGAGAGTAAAGATAGAAAACAGGTGTAGTGTGTGAGAGAATAGAGTTAACCACTACAGTAATAGAGTTCAGGAAACTGTGAAGTGGGCTAAGATCCAGGAGGGGTGTTGTGTAGTATCTAGAATTGAATGGAACAGCAGTTATTTAAAATAGTAATGGAGCAACAACCATATGACAGAATCTATGTGATCTGAATAGCAAAAATAGGAAGTACAAGACCTAGATTAGTGTACTATTGGAACACAAGCAAAGCAAAATACAGAAAATTAAAAATACACTATGAAAGAGTGAACAAGGCAGACCAGTCAAACCATGAAATTAAAAAGACCAAGTGCAGAAAACTAAATAGAAAAAAGAGATATTAAAAAATAGTAATAAAATAAAAGATGTACATATAAGAAAAAATAATAAGACAAATATACAATCAACTTCTTGTAACTTCTCTGAGTAGCAAAGTCAAATTTGTCTCACTGTCTCAGGCGTTCAGATGTCCCCTCTTTCAGTCTAACTCTGGTTCTTTCACTGCTCCAGGTTTTATTGTCTCACTTGTCAGAATAAAAAAAAAGAAAGGAAAGAAGGAAGGAGGAAGGAAGGAAGGAAGGAAGGAAGGAAGGAAGGAAGGAAGGAAGGATTTTGAAAAAGAAAGAAAAAAAAAAGGAAGAATGAACTTTTTTTAAAGCCTCCTGCTGGCTCTAAACAAGCCAAGCCAGTTCTGCTTGTCTTCCTGACTGCATCAGGCTGAAGGGGTATTGGTTTCCCTTTTCTCTCTTTCTGTGGTTTTGCAAGGATGGGGGCCTGGCCTGAGCTACACTCTTTCCAATTCTCCACCCTAAAGCCCAGTTCCTCACTTCACTACCGGGGCCCCCAGTTCCCCCTCTGAGCCTGCCTTCAGTCCACCAATTGTGCTGTCCTTGAAGTGCACCAGTTAGGGGCAACTCACACACCACCTTCTCACTCTTTGCTGTCTAAGTGCTAGGGGCTCTCAGAAACTCTTCAGGGTACTTCAGCCCCCACACTGGGTTAAGTCTCTCTGGGAATAGCTGACTCCTTGAGCCCTGCTGCTCCCCTCTACAGAGGTGTCTCCATCTTCCTCGTACAGCCAGTTGGTTCTGCAGGGTGGAGGCTGTGGCCATGGCTGCCATTGAGGATGCTGGTACAGGGGATGGGGTGGGGCACAAGGTGCCTCTGGGCAGCAAGGTCAGACTCGCTCATTCCTGCAATGCGAGAGTGAGGTTCTGGCCTCTGCTGCTCCAGCGGGAACAGTCACCTGATGGTGATGTTGGGTGCAAGCCAGCCTCCACTGCTAAGGTGGCAACTGCAAGAGTGTGGGGGGTGGCTGGTTTACTGGTGCACCACTGGGTTCACAGGCACAATTGGGTGCCCTTCGCCACTGCAGCTGGGGAGTAGGAACATAGTCCGAATCCAGACAGCAGAGGTGGGGGCCACGGGCGAGGCTGCAGAGGCCACAGGGTTACAGCCAGGGGATGTGGGGGAGACTGCTTTGAGACAATTCCCCAAGCAGCCACTGACTACCTCTTCTTTTCTTTTTCTTTTGGAAAAATTTCTTCTATTCACCTCTGCCCCTCTAAACAGACAACTGGCCTCCCACTCAGTCCAATTCTCCAACCAAACTGGGGACTATCTGGGTCAGGGGCCATCACAGACCATCTCTCCCCTGCCGCCATGCACAGTTTCAGTGGGTGCACACTGCTCTTGTGTGCTTGCCATTTCGACCCTATTCCCCCTAGTGACTTCAAGCATCCAGGTCTATCCTGGTGCTGCTCAAACTTTGTTTGGCAGGGGAGGGAGCCATTGACTGGAGCTGCTCCACACCAGGCCTGGAGCTTCATTTGCCTTGTTCCCCGTGCTGGTACCAGAAACCTTATTTCCCAAAGCACTCTCTTTAGAATCTGGTTTTTGAATGTCCTCTACACATCAGCCTCCGATCTTCCTTTCTGCTAGGATACCATTGGCTGTTCAGTTTGTTCCTCAGAAGATCAGCTAGGTTTTCCATCTGTGCACAGGGGGAAGTGGACTCTGCTCCCACCTAACTCTCCACTATCTTCTCTCCTTGTTCACATCACTTGTAGAGGACCTAGCGTCCCAAGGGCCAGAAGACAGAAGCAGAGAATGCCTAAGTGCTACATGTCCCCATTGTTTGCAGAAACTCCCACCTAGATCCCCAAGGACACAGGCCTCTCAATACCCTAGTCTTTTCTGTATCATCTCCCTTAGGAACTGCCTGTCCTACCTCCAGACCATTGGGGATTGAAAAACCTCTTTTTTCCTCGTGTGAGGACTTTCTTCTAACAGAATGACATCATCTATGGGCTGACTCCTGAGGGCCGCTGCAACCACAGGGCCTGCCAGCTTGCCCATCAGCACACAGGTTGGATCCACCTCCTGGGCTGCTCCTGTCCCTCATCAGGCACATGCCAAAGGGACTGGCCCTGACCCTCAGAAAGAACCCACTGGTGCTCTTCAGGAGATGTAACACACCCACACCGGGTACTCTCCTGGTTCATGGCTTGGGAACCAAAGTGTTAGGGTGCCAGGGCTTGTGCTGGGATTGACCTTGTCACCATCCTGGTAATGTCACCCCCTGCAAGTGGCATTCAAGCAGACCCTACTCCATGGGTGTCCTGTTGAGCAGAGGTCTGACTTCCAATCTGGTGGTGATGGAGCTCTCCCTCCTGATGTGTACCTCGCTCCCACAGTCATTCTGATTCATGGGACCCCGAATGGAACAAGGCTGGGGGCAGGCGGGTCTTGTGTTAGCTGCTCTTTCTGCACACTCAAAGCCCTGAACTGAGCTTTACCTGGGGCCCACTGTTCTGGGATAGAGCAAGTGATCAACTTGAGGGTGGAATATCTGCAAGAGGAGGGAGAGATGGAGGTGGTCTGGAGACAGAAGCACTTGGACTTCCTGGACATCCTCCTCTTTGTCAGGGTGAGTGTGTGTGGGAGGGGCCAGAGACTTCAACCAGAGAAGCAGAAGAAGAAACTAACCCTGCACTCTCACTGTGCCTTTCCCAGATGGAGAATGGGAGCTGCTTGCCTGATAAGGACCTCCGTGCCGAGGTGGACACATTCATGTTCGAGGGCCATGACACCACAGCCAGTGCCATCTCCTAGATCCTCTATTCTCTGGCTGTACACCCTGAGCATCAGAACAGGTGCCGCAAGGTGATTCAGAGCCTCCTGGGAGATGGCATCTCCATCACCAGGTGAGCACTCAGGAGATGGGAGAGCCCTACTCACTCACCTAGACAAGATGCGCAGGTGTGCCTGGGTCCTGCCTGCCCTCAGAGTGGGCTGCCTTCATTTCAGGGATCAGCTGGATCAGATGCCCTATACCACCATGTGCATCAAGGAGGCACTGCGACTCTATCCGCCTGTACCAGTTATTGCAAGAGAGCTCAGCAAGCCAGTCACCTTCCCTGATGGACGCTCCTTACCCAGAGGTCTGAACTTCCCCACACTCACTAACCTGGGTACCCTGCAAAAACACTCGCAAATGAGGTCCAGATGTCCTAGGGTAGTCCTGACCTCTCTGGTCTTGTTTCTTCATTACTAAGTGTAAACTTACTTTGTAGTTTATACTAGGAATATAAAATGCCTGTCACACAGTTGGACCCCAACACCAGTCCTCCTTTCTTAATCATAGAGAGTGAATCACATCAGTACATTTACCTCAATGGGGTCCATCTCAATTCTGACATCTCACATGAATGGAATCCCAAGCTGATATCATTCTCCAGTCTAGCATCCTATCGCATTTAGAATCCATGGTTTGATGATGCTACAGCAATTGTGTTTGAGGCCACTCATCTTCTATGTTTCTAACGCCCATTCTCCAGTCCCAGCTCCAAGTTGTAACACTCTGGGGGCAATTTTCTCTGCATTCTCACACCTAGTTGAAAATACTCTGTATTCGATGTAATGTGTGCATAATTCCTCTGTGACAAATGCAAATCACTCTAGACATACCAGATTACATAAGCATGACTCAGTCCATGACATGTGCTTTACAAGGAAATGTTGGACTCTGGATACAGCTTCCAGAATTTCACTCGAACATGAGTGTTGTAACATGAGATTTGCCTCAACATGAGATTTGCCTCAACATGAGATTTGCCTCAACAATCAGACATGGGGAAGGAGTGCGTGTGGTTTCCTTCCTCTGGGGTCTGGGCAGAGGAGGAAGACCAGCAAATTCGCCGCCATGAGTCAGATGGTCCAGTCTCCCAGCCGCCCTTAGGTTGATGGCAGAGAACAGATGTTGATCAGATCTGAGATCCTGTCATGGTGGAGGCCACCTCATGGTTCACCTTTGGTCTGAATCCCAACCCTGCCACATCCTACCTATGATCATAGGCAATGTGCTCAGCCTCTCTGAATCTTAGGTGCCTTATCTGAGCAACGGGAACATGGATGCCTTTCTTGGAGGGCTGTTGTGAAGACTGAATGAGTTCATGGATAACCCCCAAAGGCCCATTAAGGGCACCTAATAAATGGGACATTTATCTTGAGTTGCTCCAGAAAGTAAGCCTTCGGTTCTGTCTTGCTTCCCAGTCGTGGGACATGGTTATCTACTCTTAGTGTGTGAACGTGTGCTTTGCCAAGTTCACCCTCTGATATTGCAATAGGATCATTTCACTCTGACACTCACTACAACTCCCAAGTTTTGGGGAACTCACCGGCCCCCTGCTGCCATGTGTATGATCAGTCTTCTTTGTTCTCCCTACCCTACAGGAATCAGTCTCCCTTTCTTTGTATGGTCTTCACCACAATCCAAAGTTGTGGCCCAACCTAGAGGTAGGATGGCTGTGGGAGGGAGGATGGACTGATTTCTCTAGGCCAACACCTCCTCTTGTTTCCAGCCCCAGGAGTCCTGTGTACTCTTGCATTGGAAGGAGGGGCTTGACCCTACCTGTCCTTATCCTGGTGCTCTTTCTGCAGGTGTTTGACCCTTCCCATTTTACACCAGGTTCTGATGTACACAACCATGCTTTCCTGCCCTTCTCAAGAGGATCAAGGAGAAGCATCCTGTACCTGGGAAGGGCCCACCACCAAATGCGAACCCTGATATTTGTGACCTCCTAGTTTCATGTGTTGTGCCTGTACATGTGCCTTTGTATGCTGGTGTGTTGTGAAGGAGACACTTGTCTATATGTACAAAATAACCATGACATATCAGGCCACCACGCAGAGAGTTTACCCACTGACTTTCTCCCAAGCAATTGATTGTCCTTAATGTTATGATTTTGGCCACTATTGGACTATGTAGACAGTGGAAGTATGGTATATAAACCCCACTTCATACAAAGAAGCTTTCCAACTGAACCAAGCTGTCATGGTTTTGTGAGTATTAATATGCTGTCAAACCTTTGCTGGGATAGACGGCAAAAACAGAGAGGCTTACATTGGTCTAAAACTCTTAAAAACTGACTTCTGCGAAGATGGAGGCATAGGTGGAAACACTGTGCCTTCTCCCACAACCAAGTTTGAATACAACAGATATTTGGAGAACAAAAACACAGCCAAAGAACAGAAAATTTAATTATACGGAAGTCCGATGACCAGAAACCGTTCAACCGGGATGGTAAGAGGGGTGGAGCCAGCAGCGGAGCAGGGTCAGGCAGGAAAGATCCCCAGACCTGGGGGCGCAGGCGGCCCAGACCCAGTCAGGGTGTGGGGCAGACTGACAGTGGTCGCACATTCAAGCACAGTGAGTCGGACCACATAGACCCCAGCGGGCGAACCCAATGGTGGGGGGCTGACGTCAGTGGCACACTCGCATGCAGTGGGACTAAACGCGAGGGCCCTGGTGACGGAGGCAGCTGCAACACCTGTGGCGGCGGCGGTTGGAGGTGGCAGAGAGGCCGCCATTGCTCCTCTTTGACCCCGCCCCCACATACTGAGTCAAAACCCACGAACTGAGTTGCCCTGCTCTGGTGAACACCTAGGGCTCGAATCCTGATACCTAACAGGCATGAACAGTCTAAAAGATGGCTCAAGAACTCAAAGCCCCTGAGCCCATAAATCTAAGCTAAGAGATTGCCAGCCTCTCAGATGCACAGTTTAAAACACTGGTCATCAGGATGCTCACAGAACTGGTTGATTATAGTCACAAATTAGAGGAAAACATGAAGGCTAAACTAATTGAAACGAAGGGAAATGCGCAGAAAACCAATAGAGTTGGAAAGGAATCTGGGACTCAAATCAATGGAGTGGACCAGAAGGAAGAAGAAAACATCCAACCAGAAAAGAATGAAGAAACAAGAATTCAAAAAAATGAGGAGAGGCTTAGGAACTTCCAGGATATCTTTAAACGTTCCAACATCCGAATGATAGGGGTACCAGAAGAGGAAGAGGAACAGCAACAAGTGGAAAACTTAGTTGACCAAATAATAAAGGAGAAATTCCCCAGTCTGGCAAAGGAAATAGACTTCTAGGAAATCCAGAAAGCTCAGAGAGTCCCAAAGAAGTTGGACCCAAGAAGGAACACACCAAAGCACATCATAATTACATTAGCCAAGACTAAAATGAAGGAGAGAATCCTAGAAGCAGCAAGAGATAAGGGGACAGTCCCCTACAAAGGAGTACCCATCAGACTGTCAGCAGATTTCTCAAAAGAGACTTTACAGACAAGAAGGGACTGGAGAGAAGTATTCCAAGTCATGAAATCCAAAGACCTACAGCCAAGATTGCTTTATCCAGCAAAGCTTTCATTTAGAATGGAAGGACAGATAGAGTGCTTCTTAGATAAGGTCAAGTTCAAGGAGTTCATCATCACCAAGCCCTTATTACATGAAATGGTAAAGAGACTTATATATGAAAAAGAAGATGAAAAATATTAACAGTGAAAGGACAGCAAACTCACAGTTATTAACAACCACGCCTAAAACAAAAGCAAACCAAGAGGACAGTTAGATCAGGAGTGGAACCATAGAAATGAAGAACACATGGAGGGTTAGCAACAGAGGAGAAAGAGGAAGAAAAGCGGGGAGAAGGTACACAAAATAGCATAGACAGTAGGTAGAAAATAGATAGAAGGGGAGTGCAAGAATACTAGGGGAAATATAGAATCTAAAGAACTTGAGACACGTGGTTATAAACTAAGAGGGGGAGAATGGTGGAGGAGGGAGTGTTTGGGTGGAGGGGAATGAAGGGGGGGAATAGAACAACTGTAATGGTCTAATCAATAAAATATATATATGAAATAAAAATAAAACTCTTAAAACAGTTTCTTTCCCTATTTGCCACCCACAATTCAGTGTCAGTTGTTCTTCTAAACTTCAGTTATTCTGGTATCTTTCTCACTTCAAGAATACGACTTCTCAAAGGTAGAATTTTTTATACAAATGAAACTTCCACCAGCTTTTCTCCACTACCAGTACCATTAAAAAGAGACTTTTTCCTCTCTTCTCACAGGGCAGGGCAGTCAATGGCCTGCCCTGTGTACATTGACATACTCTAACCATAGCATTCCCTGGCAGGGAGAAGGGCCAGGGAGTTTCAACACTGGCTTCAGGCAATGGGAAAAACGAAGGGTGAGTCCAGGCTCACATGCACAAATGCCTGACGCTTACATAGAGGCGCTCCTGGGCAGTTACTCATGTATGTGCCCTTGCACACTGTAATGAGGTAAATGGCGAAACCAAGACCCCATCCCCAGAAATAGAGGAGAAGCCAAGTTCCAGACCCTTGTTTTCTTCTGGCAATTAGAGAGTTACATGCAGGTGTTTGCAGAAGATTCATTTTATAAAGGGAGGGGGGCGATCAGCCTCCTTCTTTGATCTCCCCTCCTTCTTGGACAGGGAGAAAGTCTTGGGCCTGAACCTTAGGGACTGTAGGAGGGGAGGGGCCGAGGTTCCACCTGTTAGGAGCAGAACCCTGGACTCTCAGCTTCAACATTTAAAGCTCATTACAACACAGCACAGTACTCTCAGGGGGAGACCCCCAGCCTCCCACACCAGCTCACCACCCTTCCTCATCAAAGGCTTCAGGCCCAACACCAGTCCTGTGCTGGGGGAGGTGGGTGGGGAGCTGACCAGTGTCTGGCAAGGGTTGCCAGTACAAGCCCTTTCAGTGGCGGCAGAAAGAGGACAGGTGCACCAGGAGTAGGAGACCTGGAGGCACACAGTGCACAAGATGCCTGAAGCTAAACAGGGACTAGACACCAGCTAACCCACCTACATTTATTTTGCTTTTGGATGGGGGAAGAAACTCCTGGCACAACCAAAAACTGAGCTGGCAGTGGGTGATAGAAAGATTTTTCTTAGTGTGTCTTAGACCATAGTTAGTATGCCTCCTTTAGTCATACAGATTCTTTTTCTTGAGTTATTTTCAGTTCTTGAAATCATATGGTAGTTGCCATGACAAATACTTAAATAGTCTTTCTTAATTGTTAAATAAACGATTTCTTTCTTTCCAACCAAACTCTGTAGTTTTGCCTCACAAGCAGCGAGCAGAAGGACCCACCCACTGGTTGGGTAACAACACCACACTGTACCACACACACGCACCAGAGCTCAGGACACAGCAGGGAGTGCTAGAGAGCTGGAAGCATGAGGTGGACTCATCTCTGGTGCTCTCAGGTCCCCAGCCTCTGTCCTTCACTCCCACGTGGAGCCTCCCCTCTCCCTCAGGTTCCAGAGCTGTCAGCTCTGTTTCTCACCAACACGAGCCCTCAGACAGAGTCAGTACCACTTATGGAGCCTTGGTCAAAAGGGCCCAGAATCAGGAGTTCGCTCAGGCTCCTCCCTGATGAGCATCTTGGCAGGTTCCTTCCCTTAATATGGACGAGAGACCACTGGGCTCAGTTAGTTAGGACCACTGGACTCAGTTCCCAGCTCTGAGTTGTTGAACGAATTTCTTCAGTTGTGTAGACAGAGGTCTGTCCAAGACCAGGACATAGGGGAATGTTGGTGGCATGGTGAACGCTCGGACTAAGATTTCTGAATCCCAGACTTAGGTGCACAGTGAGTTGTAGGTCTTAACAGGGCTTTGCAGGAGTGAGCAGGAGCTCAGGGCCAAGCTTCCAGGGCCGTGGAATCAATAGGAAGAAGGACATGTCTGCAGGTGGTTCCTCCTCAGAGCAACATAGCAATGTCCCCATGTCCCAGGCCTGAATTTTCCTCTCTTGTCCCTCCCCTGGTGTCAGGTGCCCTCCCTCCATACCTGTCTCATTCCCGGATTGCAGCTCACAAATGGCCTTAGACGTTTTTGGGGGACCACTCTGTGTGGTTTCCAAGACTGCACACATGTGAGAGAAAGTCCCGAAAGGGGCTAGTAAGTCTCCCTGGAAAACCAGGTAAAAATGCAGGTGGCACACATGGCACAACTCTGACACCGAAGGTCCCCATGGGTTGAGGCCTGATAAATACATTGTATCCTTTAAAGCTTGATTTGTTTTGTATGGCCCTGTAGATTCAAACCAGATGTTTAAGTTCAAGGCATGAGCAGTAAACTCCTTATCTCATGAAACACATTTTCAAGACCCTCTGGGTGTGGTGAGCTGGCAGGGGGAAGGCAGAAAACTATATTTGAACAATTAAAATAAAAATCGTTAAGTACTCAATTAATTAATTCTTAAAAGACCCTCTGTTGTCAGCATGACTAAGAGACCCTGACCTAGGACACATCTCTGGTTCTTCAATCTTTACCTATAGAAAATACCCATTTTTTCTGGCTATAGCCTTTGACATTGATTTATGAGCTATCCATATATTCTTTATAACATTCCCAATAAAAGGCATTTGGGAGAAGGGCTAAGAGCATTCCCCACTAGAAGGAATTGCCACCCCCTTTCCCACGGGAACAGCAAGATTGTGTCCAGGACAACTTATTCACCATCCGTGGTGCATGGGAGAATTCTGCAGGCCTCAGTTGGTACCAACGCTATTGGTACATATACCTGTCAAAGAGATGCTCTGGAGGCGACCAGAAAAAAAACCCTGATTCATCATGTGGGCCTAAACTGAAGTTCACCCCAAAACTCCTTCTTTGCACCTCATGCCACACCCTACCTCAAGGCCTGATTCAGGCACCACCCTTCCCTAAAGCTCACCTCTAGTGTC
>NW_028083400.1:0-983 GCF_014824575.4 Sturnira hondurensis
GTCAAACCTGCAATGAAGGGGAAAGGAAGTGAGAATTTGCTGTGACTCTTTTTCTAGTCTAATGTTGCTTTGCATGTGGGTCTCACTACAACAGGTGAGAACAACCATTAGTTTGCACTAAAACTTTCATCCTTTGGACCTTGGAAAGTGCCAGGCTCTGCGTGTCACATCATATTAGGCATTCCAACCTCTCAGAAATGGAAATGAATTTCAGGAGCTGAGGTATTTGTCCTTGAGAAAATTTGGAATTTCTTTGTCCCTTATCTGTAGCATACACACTTAGGATTACTTGGGGGAAGGAGTTTAAAAAATAAAGGCAAATATTTGGGCATTAATTTTTAAATTTATTTTAATATTTTCATTATTACACAAAAATACAATGGATGGCTTTCCTCATTGTATAAAACTCAAGACACTACATTGCTTCATAAAGCAAAACCTAAAGTTTAAACCCAACTCTGCCCTCTCCATTCCACTTTCTCTCCAACGTCTATGACCCATTCTGACTGTTTTGAGTAACCTGACAGTTATGTTTCCTTTTCTTTTACAAGAATACTTCTAGAAAGGTCTACTCAATTTTCTACATAAGTTGGATCATATCATTGTATTTCTTTGGAACTTGCTTTTGTTTTTCAATTTAAATAATTTTTGATATGAGCTTATACATAAACACACAATATATGTACTATCGTATCCTTGAATAATAACTTGCACACCTGTTAATAATATTTCAATATTTTGTATATCTTACTTTCCATAACCTGAATCATAAATCAACACCAACCAGTCCAGAACATATCCTGTCATGTAATATGAAAAATAGAGACATTTACTGAAGAAGATAGAAGAGACAAGAAACACTGCATGCAAGACAATGACACTTGAGTTCCCATCAAACTAGGCATCTTGGGACCTCACACAGTTCTCCCAGTCACCATCAGCTGCCCCATAGTATTTTCTTGAATCTCATCAACAGTCTGAAA
>NW_028083401.1:0-1711 GCF_014824575.4 Sturnira hondurensis
GTGGGGGCGGGGTCAAAGAGGGACAATGGCTTCCCTCTGCCTCCTGCCGCTGCGGCCCCCACTGGCACCACAGCCACCACCGTCACCAGGCCCACGCGTTTCGTTCCACTGTATGCGAGTGTGCCACCGCCGTCAGCCCTCCACCACTGGGTTCGCCCCCTGGGGCCTGCGTGGTCCGTCTCACTGCACGTGAATGTGGGACCGCGGTCAGTCTGCCCCACACCCTGACTGGTTCTGGGCTGCCTGTGTGTCTAGGATCTGTCCTGCCCGACCCAGTTCCACTGCTGGCTCTGCCTCTCTTACCATCCCCATTGAACGGTTCGGTTCGTAGTTGTCGGACTTCCGTATAATTCCATTTTCTGGTCTTTGGGTGTGTCCTAGTTCTCCAAACCTTTGTTGTATTCAAACTTGGTTGTGGGAGAAGGCACAGTGTTTCCACCTATGCCTCCATCTTGGCGGAAGTCTTATTGTAGCATTATTAACAATAGTTAAAATATTTCCCTGACCAGTATAGCTCAGTTGGTTGGCTGTTGACCCGCAGACGAAAAGGTTGTCAGTTTGATTCCCAGTCAAGGCACATGCCTGGGTTGTGGCATTTGGTCTTTGTTAGACATGCATGTGAGAAGCAACTAATCAGTTTTTCTCTGTCACATTGATGTTTCCCTACCTCTCTCCCTTCCTTCCCCTCTCTCTAAAAATAAATAAATAAAATCTTTTAAAAAACAGTAGTTAAAGTATAGAAGTAATAGAGGATTGGATAAAGCAGAGGCGGTACAGATATAAATGGGATATTACTCAGCCATAAAAAATAATGGAATCTTACCATATGGACCAGTGCATATTATGCTAAGTGAAATAAATCAAACAGAGAAAGACCAATACCAGTAGATTTAATTTTTATGTGGAGTATAAAGAAGAAAATAAACAACAAACAAAAACAGAAACTAACTCATCCATAGAGAGAAAAGACTGATCATTTCCAGATGGGATGGGGATTGGAGCCATGGGTGAAAAAGGTGAAGGGAGGGACTTCCACCAAGATGGAGGCATAGGTGAAAACACTGTGCCTTCTCCCACAACCAAGTTTGAATACAACAAAAGTTTAGTAAACAAAGACGCAGCCAAAGAACAGAAAGAACTATACAGAAGTCCGACAACAACCAACTATTCAGCTGGACCGGTAAGAGGGGTGGAGACAGCAGTGGAGCAGGGTTGGGCAGGAAAGATCCCCCAACCCAGGTGCCCAGGCAGCCAGGGTAGCAGCGCGGACCCAGTGAGGGTGCAGGGCAGGCTGACTGCCGTCACACATTCTCGTGCAGTTAAACCAGCAGAGGAGTGAGCAGTGAGACGAACCCCACAGGCCCCAGTGGCGAACCCAGTGAGGGCAAGGCTGCGAGCTGACAGCGGTCGCACATTCGCGTGCAGTGGGATGGACTGCATGGCCCCAGCAGCGGGAGGCGGCATAGGGGACCACCATTGCTTTCCTTTGACCCTGCCCCCACATACAGCATTACAACCCAGTGACTGAGTTGCCCCACCTTGGTGAACACCTACGGCTCCACTCCTCATTCGTAACAGGCATGAATAGTTCAAAATACAGCTCAAGAAAAACTCAAAGCCCCAGAGCCAATAACTCTAAGTGAAAAAGAAATAGCGAAGCTCTCAGATGCACAGTTCAAAATACTGGTGATCAGGATGCTCACAGAATTGG
>NW_028083402.1:0-748 GCF_014824575.4 Sturnira hondurensis
GAATAAATGGTCTTTGGGGAGATGTCAAATGAGAAAATTATCAGAAAATACTTGTTACAAATGTACATATTCCAGACAGACCAAGCAGCGTCTGTAACAACACAAATAATTACCAGATGCAGGCTGCGCATCTGTGCGCCGTAAATCACGCCCCCTTCCCCAGAGACCCGAGCTGCCGGTGACCACACGGGCCGCTGTAAGTGACAATTGACAGACGCCAGAGTCACATTTTCTATTTCCTAGCGAGCGTCTTGGAGACAAATTCCTTTCCCCTCTGGGTTACTAACAGCTTCTCCCTGCTTGTATCTGCTTTTTCTTCCCTGCTTTGCAAAATTTCCGATCAATTAGGAGATAGATTTGTGAATAGTTGCCTTAATTGTGTGTGCTAGCAGCTGCAGCTACAAAGCAATTATTTTTGCGGGCTGCCCACACATCTTCGAGTGGGTAGATGCGGGCGAGGCCGAGACTGCTGCGTTTTGTCACAGCGGGTGCACACGGCAGAGGCAGCGGGAGTCCTTTTAGGGCAGCAAGCCCTCTCTCTCTACGCGGTGGGTGCCCCAGCCCGGGGCCAGTTAACCCAAGGGCCCTCTGCCCCTGTCCAGTGGTTGGCTGAGGTGTGGACAGGGGATCCCTCCTGCCGCCCACACCAGGTCAGCGAGACTCAATGGCAGGACTGAAGGTCCAGCTTTAGAAGCTGGAAGGGAGGAAGGGAGCAGCCTGCAGAGGGCCCGGGTGGAGGCAAAAGGGG
>NW_028083403.1:0-1635 GCF_014824575.4 Sturnira hondurensis
GAGACGGTTCCCAGTCCTCCCCAGGGAAGCCTCACCTCTCCTGGGGCCTCGGTTCCTCGCCCTTGCTGCTGGGGGGCCCTGAGGACAGTCAGGGGTGTGAATGAGGAGGGAGGCTGTCTTCCCAGCACCCCAAATACCTTCTCACCTCACCCCGCCCTGACCCTGAGACCTACCCTGTTTTTTCTGATGTTGGCGGTGGACTAAGAGCAGGGCCAGGAGGAGGAGACAAAGCAGAGAAGCCACACAGATCCCAACAACAATATAAAGATGGTCTGTGGACAGGCCTGGGGGAGCAGGGGAGATGGAACCAAGGTGTCAGCAGCGTGCATTTACTGAGCACCTACTGCATACCATGCCTGTGCTGGGTGCTGGGCATGTTCACACCCACACGGATAATCTCTCACGTGCCTCGTAATCCTGCCACACAGGGACCATCACCCCTATTTTACAAAACTGGGGTCCTGAGTGGGGACATCCTCTGTCACAGGAAGATGGTGGAGCTGGAATGTGAGGGATACCAAAGCCCATTCTTTCTCCCTCCCTCAGGAGGCCAGCTCCAGGTCCATGGCCCTCTGACCCCATCACTGTGCTGGTCTTAGTGTCTGGGGAATTTGTCTGCGTGTGTCCTAGGAGTGAGGCATCAGGAGGACACTTGTCAAAGGCCAGAGCTGCACCCAGGAGGCTCCGAGTGTCCCTGCCCCCACCCAGGGGGTCTCTCTGGCTCCGGGACCCTCACCTGTTCCCTCCGGTGCTGCTCTGCTGGTGGAAGGTTCTGTGGGGATGGAGATACCATAGGTCAGTCCTGTCCAAATTGGTACCCACACATCTGATTGAATCCACTGATATTTAAGTGAAATAAATGTGTCTATGTGTCAAATACAGATATGTGTATGTGTGTATATACACGTATACAAAAAATTTAAAAAATAATCCTTCACCTTGTTCACCCCGCCCCTACCCCTCCCCTCTGACAGCTGACATTCTGTTCTCTGTATCTGTGCTTCCATTTCTATTTCATTTGTTACATTATGTTGTTCATCAGACTCCACTTAGAAGTGAGATCACGTGGTATTTGTCTTCCTCTGACTCTCCAAGCCCAGGGCAGAGGGCTGGACCCCAGAGCCTGAGCCCCAGCACAGAGCCCCCCCGAAACCCCTCCAGGCTGCGGTCTCTACTCACCAGCTGTGGAGGGGGGCTTTGTGGGTGTGAGGGGGGTGGAGGTGATGACTCCGGTGGATCCTGTGAGCAGGGCAGGAGAAGGGCTGGTGGTATGTGGGGGCTGCCTGTGGTCTGTCCCACTCAGCCTGACCCCTCCTCACCCTGATCGTCCACCCACAGGCCACATCAGTCCATCACTCAGTCCCAGATGACCCCTCCCCTTCCTGAGAAATGGGGGCAGGAGTCAGGGAGAGCCCCCTGCTCTGTTCTGCTGAGGGGAAGTGGTCCTCCTCTCACCTCCCACCACCATGCACTTGTGACCCCAGGGTCAGCACGGAATGATGGCTCCTGTGAAACCCAGGAGCACATGAAGGGGCCCGAGTGTCCCCGATGGACTCTGAGTGCAGGACATCTCAGGCCTGAGGACACTGGGGAAGCACAGCTTCGAGCCCCAAAGTCTGCAAAGCAGCATCCAGC
>NW_028083404.1:0-1012 GCF_014824575.4 Sturnira hondurensis
TCCCTAGAAATCTTTGCACGACACCCTGATTTTCCTTTAAATGCCTTTCAAGAAATCAGATTAAATAAGACATGCAGAAAGTGAAGCTTAATGTCTATCATTGTCCCTTCCCAAAATATTATAGTTTTTATCTCATAAAACACATGTTTATAAAGAAAATATTAAAAGAGACATGCTTGGAGTATATTCCTCACAAGAGAAAGATTATGTCTCATTTAAATATTGGTTGAAAAGATAATAAAAGTAGAATAACATTTTAAAACAATTAAAAAAGTTAAGCCCTGGCTGGTGTAGCTCAGTGGATTGAGCACGGGCCTTCAAACCAAAGGATTATGGTTCGATTCCCAGTCAGGGCACATGCCTGGGTTGCAGGCCAGTTCCCAGCAGGGGATGCATGAAAGGCAACCATACATTGATATTTCTCTCCCTCTCTCCTTCCCTTCCCTCAAAAGATAAAAAAATAAAATCTTTACAAAAAGTTAAATATATTAAAGTAAAAAAACCTCTCAATGTAAGAAATATTTATTATTATAGTCAATTCACCACAAAAGGATATATATTTAATAACATTAACAAATAAAAGATGAATAATTAAAATTATATACATGGAGAAAACTGTAGCTCATTTTACAAATTTATTTTACACACAGAAACATTATTAGTGGGTTAGAAACTAAAGTTTTGTTTTAAAGTACTTAGTTAAATTGAAGACTATAAAAAGGTTAATCATATAACCCCAAAATTGACATTTTAAAGAGATGACTTAAGTATAGGACCTTACAATGCAGTTCCACACAATTCAACTAATACAGAAAAACAATGTAAAGAACACAAAAGCACTGTAGAAAAAACAAAAGAATCCCATTTCAAATTAATTTATACAAAATAGATGCTTTTAAAGTTCTAAGCACTGGGGTTGGAGTGTATCTACATGCATGGTAGTAATCCTGTTTGTGCAAAATAGTCTAGATTATTCATCTGTTTTCACACGATTAAGAATTGGGCTCTTCAA
>NW_028083405.1:0-633 GCF_014824575.4 Sturnira hondurensis
AATATTGACCCAATCTTCTTACTAGTAAGTTGTCTGTTCAGATTTTCTATTTTTTCTTGGTTCAGTCTTGGTGGTGGTTTTAGAAATTTATCCACTTCTTCTAGGCTGTCCAACTTGTCAGCCTATACTTGTTTATAGTGATTTCTTATGATTCTTTATATCTCTGTAGAATTGGTAGTAATGTATGTCCCCACTTCTATTTCTGATTTTAGTAATCTCAGTCTTCTCTTTTTAGTATGTCTAGCTGAAGGTTTGTCGATTTTGTTTCTCTTTTCAAAAAAGCAAATTTTGGATTTATTGACTTTATGTATTGTTTCTCTATTCTCTATTTCATTGATCTATTCTCTCATGTTTATTACTTCCTTCTTTCTGCAACCAGGGTTTCTTTCTTTTTTTCCTTTCATTACATTATAAAGTTTGGGTATTGGTTTGAGAGCTTTCTTATTTTAGTGTAATCATTTATAGGTTTAAGTTTCCCACTTAGTATCACATTCACAGCATCCCACAAGTTGTGGTATGTGGTGTTCATTTTCATTCACCTTCAAGTCCATGTATTTTCCTTGTGATTTCTTCTTTGATTTGTGTGTTTGTTTGAGTTCCGCAATTGTGTGAAGTTTCCAGTTTTCTTTTATA
>NW_028083406.1:0-800 GCF_014824575.4 Sturnira hondurensis
ATACCCTCTCTCCCTCTTTCCCCATTTCAATGCTTCAATTTTCTCTCATGTCAACCATGTGTATGGTTTTTCCTTTCCAAATGAACTGTTCTAATATGCCAGGTCCTCCCTGGCTATCATTTTGGGTTTTTTTATGTTCATTTTTATAACAACGACTTCTACCCACTCTGTGACATTCTTGCATCTTTTACAAGATTTTAAATTTCATTTTTTGGATGGTTTGGTCCTGAGTGTATTACGTGTCAGGAATTTCCACAGGCAAAAACATCCAAACAACAAAATAAACTAAATAATAATGCCTTGAACCAACCAAGGCGTAGCCGCAAAGGGCAGAGACCGAAGGTGGGGATGAACTTCACGACCAGGTGTCGGGGTGGCCTGCTGAATAGAGACCTCAGGTTTGGGAGAACTGGTGTAAGACGAGTGCTTCTTAAGCTTTTTTAGGTGAGGATTTGGGTTTCCTCCCCCACCGGCCCATTGAGAATTTTGTGGTTGCTGAGTCGGAGAATTGCACATATTTCTAAATGCTTACTCTTGATTTCTCTGCTTGTCCCCTATCAAGCCGGCAACCCACTTTATGGACTAGTTTGGACTCACATCCGACCTCTGAGACGCAGCACGGTAGAAATCGTTTTAATTCCATGAGAACACCTCCTTTTCCCCTGCATCTCCCAGAGTGAGTGGGGTTGTGAATTCACCTGTTACAGGGACCCATTTGTAGAGCGAGCTGATGGGATGGAGGCAAATGTGACCTCCAGGCAACGCCATGGCTCTAGCCGTACCTGTGGAAGATGCCGACA
>NW_028083407.1:0-866 GCF_014824575.4 Sturnira hondurensis
CTACTGTTTTCCAACCTGTGATTGTTTTATTTCCTGTTGCAGCTGAAGGACGAGGTATTTTTTACGGTTCGGCAGAATTGCTACAGTGGCACTCATACGAGTTCTTTATTTCATTTAAAATATATTTATGTAAACTTGTAGCGGATGCTAAATATTATTTTCTAGGAAACTTTTTTTTGTCAGTTCTACAGCATTCTCTAAAAGGAAAAAAAAAAGAAAACGTGTTTAATGCTGTGCTCCAAACTTCTCAGTGGCCAAGAGCCAGCCTGCCTCATGTGGCTAGTGTGTGTGGGGGGGGGGGGTTGTGCTTAAGATACATTTAAAGAGTCAGGGCTTGAAGGAGAACAAGGAAGCAAGTGACGGGGACAACAGGCGGGGACATCCTGCTAAAGCCTTGGCAACTTGGTAACTGTGTGCAGTTTTCCTTCTTATTTAAGCTCAGTTACTTTTTTAATTCTGTTTCATTTTGTGGATAGCATAGAAGCAGACATTTGCGGTCATGGATTGTATTTTTTAAAAGTTAGGCCAGAGATGTACAGTGAAAATCTCTCCTATTCACCACCTGTTACTAGAATCGCTCATAAAATCATTGGAACAATCGCCTTCATTTGTGGATACATTTTATTGTCACAACTAATAACTAAATAGTCACAACTATTTAGTTGTGACTAAATGTGGATACATTTTATTGTCACAACTAACTAAACACAGCTTTTGTGTTTACTTTTATCAGAGTTTTCTAGGTACTGTTAATGAAGAAACTGCCCTTACACTCCGAGGCTTTCTGTTTGATCTGGTTTTTTTTTTAAACAGATGTAGTTAGAGTCGTTCTGTTTCTAGCTGATAAAGGTAGAAAGTATGATTTC
>NW_028083408.1:0-720 GCF_014824575.4 Sturnira hondurensis
ACACACAGCAAGACGACGACACACCGTCTGCCTTTCCAACGAGAAAAGCGTGGACATGGACACGCCAGGCTGACGCAGAACGAGAAGGCCAGAGAGGTTCTGGGAACCCCTCACACAGCAGGCTGAAGACCAGAGGTCAGGAAGGGTACATCACAATTATTAGTGACCATCAATGTACATGAATCTACTAACAAAGCTTCCAAGTACCTACAGGACAAGTCATTCACTGAAACGACCGGACAAGTACCCAGTGCCACAGAATCACAGGAGATCCCGGCACCTCTCTTCCAGCAGCTGACACAGCCACTCGGCTGATTGTAAATAACTAAACACAGACAGACAGACAGACAGACGGTCGGAGACTGTGGGTCTCTAAGTGTGGGGACACGGGGGGAAGGGGGGCGCCTAAGACCCTACAGGGGGCCCACAAAGCCAAAACTGTTTTCAAAGTCATTTGCCTTTTTTTCTTTTTAGATTTTATTTATTTATCTTTAGAGGGGAAGCAAAGGAGAGGGACAGAAATACCAGCATATGGTTGCCTCTCCTGCGTCCCCTGCTGGGAAAGGACCTGCAACCCAGGCATGGGCCCTGACTGGGAATTGAACTGCATTCCTTAGGTTCACAGGCCCGCACTCAATCCACTGAGCTACACCAGCCAGGGCCTTGATTTTTCTTCTTTTGGTTTCTCATAACTGTACACCGGACTTTTCTAGAGGCTGC
>NW_028083409.1:0-581 GCF_014824575.4 Sturnira hondurensis
AGTGACCTGATCAGACGTCTCCCTATCACTGAGATAATAATTAGGGTTTATAGTATCATGTTTTCAGTTCTGTCTTCTATATTAGCTAGTGTTATTCTGTAAAGGTGATACGGGGTGCAGCCAAGGGAGGGGGGGAGGCAAAAAAAAGATTCGGAATGGTGTCCAGAACTCAAGATGTATAGGAATATTGGAGAGACATGTAAGATGTCCTCACCCCTTCCCCCCGACAGGTGTGAGTTGGGGGAAGGGACACATGGAGCAGGAACATGCAGGGCTGTTTTGTACAGCCACAGCCCTGCAGCTAATCCATGGCCTGGTCATTTAACATATCTATAGCCTTTGGCGGGTCACTTGGATATGTTAAATGGCTGTGGCCAGGCTTGGAGCCAGGGGGATCAAGTCACTTCCCCCCAAAATGTAACTGGGGGCAGGTCCCCGGAGTTACAGCACCTGCATGGGAGCTTGGAGAAGGTTGGCTCCCTGACATGGGGCCCTACCTGCCCAGACTCACGATGGCAGCCCAGTGAACTTGGAATAATACAGAAATACTGTCATAAATACTGTCAACTTGGAGAAATACT
>NW_028083410.1:0-535 GCF_014824575.4 Sturnira hondurensis
AAACAACGAATGGGTCAAGATTGAAATTAGGGAAGAAATCAAAAAGCTTCTCGAAACTAATGAAAATGAACTCACAACAACCCAAAACTTACAGGACACGGCCAAGGCAGTCCTGAGAGGGAAGTTATAGCAATACAGGCTTACCTAAAGAAAATAGAAACATTTTAAACAAACAACCTAACCCAATGCCTGTAAGAACTTGAAGAACAACAACAAAGATAGCCCAGAGCAAGTAGAAGGAAGGAAATAACCAAGATCAGAGCAGAATTAAATGACATAGAGACTAAAAGCACAATCCTAAGGATCAATGGATACAGGAGTTGTTTTTTTGAAAAGATAAACAAAATAGACAAGCCTTTAAGCAGGCTCACTAAGAAAATAAGAGAGAGGACCCAAATAAACACAATCAGAAATGAAAGAGGAGACATTACAACTGATACCACAGAAATAAAAGGGATTGTAAGGAATTACTATGAAGAACTATATGCCAATAAATTTGAAAACCTAGGTGAAATGGACAAATTTCTAGAAAAAT
>NW_028083411.1:0-757 GCF_014824575.4 Sturnira hondurensis
CAGCATTTGTTGTTTGTTTCTTTGTTTATGATAGCCATTCTGACTGGTGTTACGTGGTATCTCATTGTGGTTTTAATTTGCATCTCTCTGATAGCTAGCAATATCTTGCATCTTTTCATGTGTCTCTGGATTCTCTGTATGTCCTCCTTGGAGAAATGTCTGTTCAAGTCCTTTGCCCATTTTTTAATTGGGTTGCTTGTCTTCTTTGAGTGGAGTCGAGTGAGTTCTTTGTATATTTTGGAGATTAAACCTTTATCTGAGGTATCCTTGGCAAATATGTTTTCTCAAGCTGTTGCTTCTGTTTGTATCTTGATACTGTTTTCCTTGGCCATGCAGAAGGTTTTAATTTTGATGAGATCCCATTTGTTTATTCTTTCCTTTATATCCCTTGCTCTAAGGGACATATCAGTAAAAATATTGCTGCGTGGCATATCTGAGATTTTCCTGCCATTGTTCTCCTCTAGGGCTTTAATGGTTTCATAGCTTATATTTAAGTCTTTTATCCACCTTGAATTAATTTTGGTGTATGGTGTAAGTTGGTGCTCAAGTTTCATTTTTTTTCATGTAGCTGTCCAGTTCTCCCAACACCATTTGTTGAAAGGCTGTTTTTACTCCATTTTATGTTATTGCCCCCTTTGTTGAATATTAATTGACTTTAAAGAGTTGGGTTTATTTCTGGGCTCTCTGTTCTATTCCATTGGTCTTTGTGCCTGTTTTTGTGCCAGTACCAAGCTGTTTTGATTACAGTGGCCTTGTA
>NW_028083412.1:0-1356 GCF_014824575.4 Sturnira hondurensis
ATATATGCTGTCTACAAGAGACACTCCTCAGAACAAAGGATGTACAGAGACCCAAAGTGAAGCTTTAGAAAAAAATATTTCAAGGAAATGGACAGGGGAAATGAAAGCTCAGGGAGCAACACTTATAGCACAAAATGGAGTTCAAAACAAAGGCCATAAAAAAGACAGAGAAGGGCACTGCATATTATTGAAGGGTAGAATGCATCAAGGAGATATAAACATTGTAAACATATATGCACCCAACGTAGAACCACCCACATATATAAGGAAACTCTTGGAGGACAGTTCAGAAACGATATGGATAGAAACACACATATAGTCTGGAATTTTAACACTCACTGTCAACAGTGGATAGATCTTCCAAAGAAAATCAATAAGGATATTGTGGCACTGAATGACATTCTAGATCAAATGGATTTAACTGGTATATATAGAACCATTCACCCCAAAGAAGCAAAATATACATTATTTTCAAATACACATGGAACATTTTCAAAGATAGACCACATGATAGGACACAAAACAAGCCTCAACAAATTTAAGAAAATGGAAATCATATCAAGCATTTTCTCAAATCACAATGGCTTGACACTGGAAACCAACCTCAAGGAAAAAACTCAAGTCAGATCCATGGGAACTGTATCATGTTTTATTAAATAATAAATGGGTTAACAACAAGATCAGGAAAAAAATCAAAAAGTTTCTGGAAACAAATGAAAATGAACACACAACAGCTCAGAACCCATGGGATACTGTGAAGGAAGTCGTGAGAGGGAAGTTCATAGCAATTTTTTTTGGTCTACAAAAAAAAAAATAGAAACATTTTGGACTTCTGGCTATAATGGAGGAATAGGTAGACACACTGTTCCTCCTCACACAACCAAAAGAAGTACAACAACAATTTAAAAATAAAAGAAAACCAGAACTGACAGAAAATCAAACTGTATGAAAGTCTGACAACCAAGGAGTTAAAGAAGACACACTCATCCAGACAGGTATGAGGGGTGAAGGAGGATGCTTGGAGAGGACTCATGGCAAGGTGGGGGCTGGAGGACCAGTCAGGCTGGGCTGCAGCTTTTGGCAGTCCCACATTTGTGTGCAGATAAACCAGGAGGAACAATGGGGAGCGAATCAGGCCATGTGACCCAGCACTCCAGTGTGGGGAAATAAAGCCTCAAGCTTTATTGCTGCCTCAACTCCCAAGCCACCTATGGGGGTTGAGGCAGCAGCAGGAGAAACTTCCAGCCTCACTGGAGAGTTTGTTGGAGAGACCCACAGGGTTCTAGAACGTACACAAGCCAACTCACACGGGAACCAGCACCAGAAGGGCCCAATTCCTTAAGGGGAAGTGGGGGA
>NW_028083413.1:0-624 GCF_014824575.4 Sturnira hondurensis
TGCTACATCATAAAGTCATCATAAGAAGTCTGTGAGTTGTACTTATTGAAGACGTACCTATACACAGAGACAAAATGTGGAAATAAAGAAATATGACCCAAATAAAAGCACAAGAGAAATTCCAAGTAAAATAATTAAATGAAATGGAAGCAGCCAAGATACCAGATAGAGTTTAAAACAATGGTCACAAGGATGCTCATGGATCAGAGGTGAAGAATAGATGATCTCAGTGAGAAATTAAACAAAAATATAGTAAAAATTAAAAGGACAAAGAAACAAAGAAGAACCAGGCAGCAATAAAAAATTAAATTTCTGAAATTAAGAATAAAATAGAGGACATTCTATTTAAAATGGAAAAGATTGCCCTGGCTGGGTAGCTAAGTTGGTTAGAGCACTGTCCGCATATACAAAGATCTCTAGTCTGGGAAAATACAAGAGTCAACTAATTAATGCATAAATAAGCAAAACAACAAAATAATCTCTCCCTCTCTTCTTCCCTTACTCTATCTCTCTAAAATCAATAAAATATTGTTATTATTCAAAAAAGTAAATAAATTGACAAAAGCTTAAATACAAAATATATTATTTTAAATATATTTTTTAATTTTTAATTTTATTTTATTT
>NW_028083414.1:0-2862 GCF_014824575.4 Sturnira hondurensis
AGTTGTGGTAGAAAACATAAAGAGCAGAGCCATCTTTCTGTCCCCATACTTACCATGTTTTTTATGCCTTCATTTTCACACTAAATTTTAAATAATTTGTCTGGAAAGACAGTGCACAGCATAATACACCATGATTGTTATCATGGTTTAGGTGTTTTCAATGTGGCATTAAAATATCTAATTTTTGGAAGCAGTAGAAATGGAATTTAGATGTAGATATACTTCCCTAGACTTAGTCTGTGTCTTCAAAAATTACTGCCATCCATGTGCTGAGTGAAGGAGAAAAGAAAGAAACCAATTACAGTGGAAGAAATCAAATGAAATACAATCACTAAAGTACTTTGTTCTAATATCATATCCTGCTAAGTGTGTCACATCCGTGCCCTTGAAAGAGAGAAAACTCATTTGCTGTAATTTAATATTGAGACTTCTATTTCCATTGTTATGCATTAAGAGTTAGGCAACTGATGTATCACATGTGTCTGAAAAAGTTGACTTCTTTGGATAAGATTATTTTCTGAGATTAGCTCTTTTTCCTGAATTCCCAGAATTTATGAATGATACCATCCTCTGCTAAGGCACTGAAACAAGATACAGAGAAAGCAACCCAAATCTACCATTTTACTGGGCATTCCATGTCTCATTTCTCAAATCTGTCTTCCCTCTCTCCATCCTTATTGACTCTGCTTTTGTGCCGGGTCAGTATGATTGTGCCATTCATTGCACAAGTTGTCTCCTCCTTTCTTAGATCCATTTCCTGGGTTGCTGCAGAGTGATATTTCTATAATATAGAAACATCAGAGTCATATGGCTCTCCTCAATGAAGTTCACACTTGTCAGATTCCGCTCACACCCAACACTCCACGGGTTCTCCAAGGATTCCTCTTGCTCTCTACTCCTTTGGTAGATCAGCAAATATAGTTGGTCGTGTCAGTTGTAACCCAGACACTACTCCAAGGCTTCAATATACTGTGACTCCCAAATAAAGTTGTATTTCCTTTAATATACAAATTTCAATGACTTGACCATTCACCTAATTTCAGAGTTTCCCCCGAAGAATGGCTTCACATTCTACAGAATTGTCTCGATGGTTTCTTAGTCACCACAATGAGCTTTTCTCTGTACAAACTCATTTTGTTCTAAAGCTAGTCACACCATACCTGCCCTCCCTTCACTGGTCTTCTCCCAGCATGCTTTGCCCCAGTTCACTTCCCTAACTCTCTTTTGCACACATGACACTAGTCTTTGGTTTTTAACTAAATGTTTTAAGATGCTGGAGTATAACCAAAGGTCATTTTAAAGAAGAGAAAGACTTAATCATAGTATTACCATCGTTTCATTTATTTCTTTTTCTTTCTCACTACTGTTATAAACAGTGCTGCAGAACGTCTTCTTTTTCATATTTTCTTAAACATTTTGTTTTTACTTCTCTAAGATGGAATTTATTTTTGCATATGATTTTAGGATCGAGTCCATATAGAGATGTTGCACAGCTATTAAGAGCACAATAGGTTTATAAGATTTTAATGGAAATGTATCTGCAATTGGTGAAAATGTAAGTTGTAGATTTATCATTCTAGTTTTAACACGACCAGCTTATACACATAAAGAAAGGGGGTGAAACAATGTGTGTGAGAAAATAAGTACCAACATGCGCATACTGGTTTGGATGGAAACGTGGAAGTGGAAATTGCAAACTGTGTCTTAAAAATGCATTTGTGTACCTCCAGAGCTGTGCTTCTTCCCATGGGGCGTCCCTAATGGGCCTGCCCTCTTTATGGCTGCCACTGTGTTGTAGGAATAACCCTGTCCCCTCCCAGAGGGTGTACTTTTGCAGTAGTTCCTCCTACACTGGCCCAGACGCTCCCAGCCTCAAATAGACTAAGAGTCTTCTTACTCCACTTTGTAGTTCTGCTGTCCCTTAGAGCGATAGCCTCATCTGCAGGGTCACAGCTGACTGCAGCCATGGCTTTGTCCCAGTGTATTGGAGAGCAAAAGAAAGGAAGTTCAGAGTAGGTTTTCCCTTTATTTAAGTTATACACACCCATTTGCTCACAGTTCATTGGTAATAATTTAATTACACCAGCAAACCTGGCCTATTGGGAAATACTGTATCAAGCAGACAGCCATACACCCGGGAAGAGGAGAAGACCAGGTTGTGGTGGGGCAGTGCTCCTCGGGCTCCACCGTATTTCCTATATTGTTTTCATTGTTTAACTTGCCCTTTCAAAATACACATTTCTACTTATAATAGGTTGTTTTGCATAGTTCAATTGAATAAAAATAGCATCTATATTCTTGCTATCTTTAAAAATCAACCTTTTACTATGGGCCCCTTATCAAGCACCTCTGTTTCAAATTCTATCAAATTATATTTACTCTAACACTGAAGAGACAAGCAAATCCTGGGTTTTCCTTATCTTGAGAAATACAAGTGGGGACTTCCGCCAAGATGGAGGCATAGGTGGAAACACTGTGCCTTCTCCCACAACCAAGTTTGAATAAAACAAAGGTTTGGAGAAACAAAGACACAACCAAAGGACAGAAAATTGAATTATACGGAAGTCCGACTACATCTAACCGTTCAACGGGACAGTAAGAGGGGCGGAGCCAGCAGCGAGCAGGGTCAGGCAGGACAGGGCCCCCGACCCAGGCGCGCAGGCAGACGGGAACCAGTTGGGGTGCGGGGCAGACTGACCATAGGCGCATATTCGCGCACAGTGAAACAGACCGCGCAGGCCCCAGGGGGCGAGGGCTGACGGCAGTGGCACACTCCCGAGCAGTGGGACGAAACGCGTGGGCCCGGTGACTGACGGCAGCAACTGCGGCACCGGTGAGGGCCGTGGCGGCAGGCAGCGGACA
>NW_028083415.1:0-1446 GCF_014824575.4 Sturnira hondurensis
AATTTCAATTCACATGTTTTGCCTCTCCCTCCTCTTGGTCCATTTTACCTTCTTCTTTCCTTGCAATATTTCCATTTCAAATTTTGTTTTCTTTCTCACTACAACTTGTTTCTATTCTGCACTCTTACTATTTCTCTGCCAGCCAGACACACAAAACCAGTTTTCTTGTCAGGGTTCATTACACAGCCCTGCTCTTAAAATACCTACATTCTCTCTCCGCCTTTAACAATCTTTGCTAGTTGGTTGTGGGTAGGGTAGTTGTTGCATTGTTTTTTCAATTTTACCTCTAGAGCTTTACTAATGCTGTATTTCCTATATCAGATTTTACTGGTGCCTCTCCTAGTCTTTGTTTGTCTCAAATTTTAGTTTTGCCTCCTTAGCAGTTTTTTTCTTTTGCTTCTCTTTCTCTCTGACCTTGCATTTTTCTTTATTCTCCTTTTTCTTTTTTTTTCCTTACATCCCAAATTTTATTTTTTCCTCTTTTAGCTTGGTGTTTGTTCCTCACTCTTAGTACTGCCTCACCCTCTATCATTTCAAAAATACTTCCCATTCCTCTAAATATCACTTAGACTTTTCTGTTTTTCTCTCTTATTCTCATACCACCGATATTAATTTTTCCGCATATGTTGTTGATAGCACAGTGGTGGATCCTCCTCTACAGTTTGGCTCCTATATTTTTATTAATTATTTACTATTTTGCCTTCCATTTTCTCTCTTTTTTTATATTATTTTATTTTCTATTTAAACCTAATATTATGTGTTCCTTCTCATACTCCATTCCTCATTGTTCATTCTTTTTTTTTAATTCATAAGGTAAATTTTACCTCCTTTCTTTCCACTGCTCCAACTCCCAACTCTTATTAGTGCTCCTCCCTCCACTCTCTCAGAATCACTTTTCTTTCAGTAGATTATCTCCTATCTGCTCTCCTTTCATACAATAGTCTTCATCTCATTACACTCTTATTAATATCAGCTCATTTGTTGAGCGCAGATCTGTGAACCAGACAATCGAGGTTTGATTCCCAGTCAGGGCACATTCCTGGGTTGCAGCCCAGTTCCCGGCAGGGGCCAGTTCCCAGCAGGGGATGCACGAGAAGCACCCATACATTGATGTTTCTCTTCCTCTCCTTCCCTTCCCCTCCAAAGATAAATAAATAAAATATTAAAAAATATATCAGCTCATTTGTGTTGGTAGTGGGCTTGTGGAGGGAGTTGTATTTGTGCAGTTGCTCCCTGAGCTTCGTGGTTTTGCTCTGGCAGGAGCTGAACAACAACACAGAAGACACGGTGGGTGGAGTGGCCCTCCCTTAACAAGAAAGATCCAACAACAATCGAAAGCAAATTATATCTAGAGAACCAACGTAAAGGGCACCCCAAGGGCATCAAGTTCAGGCGATCAAGGAGACTGCACCACTGAATCTCACAGGCCTCCTGCCATAGGAGATC
>NW_028083416.1:0-977 GCF_014824575.4 Sturnira hondurensis
CAATTTGATAAATCGAGGCATATGGTTATATTGGAGTTCTTTGCATAATTCTAGACTGTTTCCTATAAGTTTACATTTATTTCATAGGAAAGTTAAAAACAGGAAAGCAGTTTTGGGGAGAAGGGGAAGCTTTCAAGGAGTGACAAGGATCCAGCCTTTCTCTGAGCTCACATTGAGATGAACTCCACCTTGTATTGATTCTCCATCTCCAGCCTTTATCACAGTTAAGTTCTTCACCAGGTCTCTGTAAGGAATGTGGGGGAATCACTCATTGGCCACAGAGTTCGTGCTGCTGGGATTCCAGCTCAGCCCAGAGAAAGAGGTTCTCCTCCTCTGGGTCTTCTCCCTGCTCTACGCCTTCAGTCTGTTGGCAAATGGCATGATCTTTGTGCTCATCTGTCTGGACCAGAGACTACACACCCCCATGTACTTCTTCCTCTCCCACCTGGCCATCATTGACATGTCCTATGCTTCCAACAATGTCCCCAAGATGCTGGCAAACTTAGTGACCCAGAATAGAGCCATCTCCTTTGTCCCATGCATCATGCAGACATTTTTGTATTTGGGTCTTGCTGCTACAGAATGCCTGATTTTGGTGGCAATGTCCTATGATCGGTATGTGGCCATCTGCCACCCCCTCCAGTACACTGTCATCATGAGCTGGACTGTGTGCACCGTCCTGGCCACCACATCCTGGTCGTGCGCATTTGTCCTGGCTCTAATACACATGCTTCTCCTTCTGAGGCTGCCTTTCTGCACTTCTCGAGAAGTAAACCACCTCTTCTGTGAGATCCTGTCTGTCCTCAAGCTGGCCTGTGCTGACACCTGGCTCAACAAAGTGGTCCTCTTAGCTGCTTCTGTCTTTGTCTTAGTCGGGCCCCTCTGCTTAATGCTGATCTCCTACCTACATATCCTCTGGGCCATTCTGAAGATCCAGTCTGGGGAGGGCCGCAGAAAGGCCTTCTCCACCTGCTCCT
>NW_028083417.1:0-1545 GCF_014824575.4 Sturnira hondurensis
GCATGCGATTTGCCAATATTTTATTGAGGATTTTAGCATCTATGTTCATCAGCGATATTGGCCTGTAATTTTCTTCCTTTGTTATGTCTCTATCTGGCTTTGGAATTAGGGTGATCCTGGCTTCATAAAAAGAGTTGGGGAGTTTTCCCTCCTTTTGTATTTTTTGGAATAGTCTATGAAGAATAGGGGTTAGCTCTTCCTTAAAAGGTTTGTAGAATTCTCCTGTGAAACCATCTGGTGCAGGGCTTTTGTGTGATGGGAGTTTTTTGATTACTTCTTCAATTTCATTTGCTCTTATTGGTCTGTTCAGGCTTTCTACTTCTTCTTCATTGAGTTTTGGAACATTATATTTTTCTAGAAATTTGTCCATTTCACCTAGGTTTTCAAATTTCTTGGCATTTAGTTCTTCGTAGTAATTTCTTACAATCCCTTCTATTTCTGTGGTATCAGTTGTAATCTCTCCTTTTTCCTTTCTGATTGTGTTTATTTGGGTCCTCTCTCTTCTTTTCTTGATGAGCCTACTTAAAGGTTCGTCTATTTTGTTTATCTTTTCAAAAAACCAACTCCTGGATTCATTCATCTTTAGAATTGTGCTTTTAGTCTCTATGTCATTTAATTCTGTTCTGATCTTGGTTATTTCCTTCCTTCGACTTGCTCTGGGCTGTCTTTGTTGTTTTTCCTTGAGTTCTTGTAGGCATCGGGTTAGGTTGTTTGTTTGAAATGCTTCTATCCTATTTAGGTGAGCATGTATTGCTATGAACTTCCCTCCCAGGACCGCCTTCACTGTGTCCCATAAGTTTTGGGTTGTGGTGAGTTCATTGTCATTAGTTTCAAGAAGTTTTTTGATTTCCTCCCTAATTTCAATCTTGAACCATTCCTTGTTCAATAGCATACCATTCAATCTCCATTCTTTAGGGTGTTTTGGGTTTTTTCCTGTGGGGTAGGTTTCCAATTTCAGTCCCTTGTGATCAGGGAAGATGCTTGGTATGATTTCTATTTTCCTGAGGTTGTTGAGACTGGTTTTGTGTCCTATCATGTGATCTATCTTTGAAAATGTTCCATGTGCACTGGAAAAGAATGTGTATTTAGCTTCTTTGGGATGGATGGCTCTATATATATCAATTAGGTCCATTTCTTCTAGAGTGTCATTTAATGCTGCTATATCTTTGTTGATATTTTGTTTGGAAGATCTGTCCATTTTTGACAGTGGGGTGTTAAAATCCCGTACTATAATTGTGTTGCTGTCAATATCTTTCCTGAGGTCCTCTAGTATTTTCTTTATTTATTTGGGTGCTCCTTTGTTGGGTGCATATATATTTATGATGTTAATGTCTTCTTGGTGGATTCTTCCCTTGAGTATTATGAAGTGACCTTCTGGGTTTCTCTTTATAGCCTTTTTTAAAAAATCTATTTTGTCTGATATGAGGATTGCTACCCCGGCTTTTTTTTCTTGTCCATTTGCTTGGAAAATTTGTTGCCATTCTTTCCCTTTCAGTCTGTGGTGGTCTTTTGACCTGAGGTGGGTCTCTTGTAGGCAGCATATGT
>NW_028083418.1:0-533 GCF_014824575.4 Sturnira hondurensis
CGAAGAGAGAAAAAACACAATGGCAGGAATCTTGCACAAGATTGAGGAGACCCTCCACATTGGAGGCAAAAAAGAAGAGAACAAGGGGGAGACGCATGGTGAGAAGAAGGGTGAACACAAGGGTGAGACGCATGGTGAGCAGAAGGGTGAGCACAAGCCAGAATATGGTCATGGTGAACAGAAGGAAGGGTTTGTTGACAAGATCAAGGATAAGATCCACGGGGATAGCTCTCAAGGCGAAGGAGAGAAAAAGAAGAAGAAGGAGAAGAAGAAGAAGAAGGATGAGCATGGCCATGATGGCCATAGCAGTAGCAGCGACAGTGATTAAAGTTCTCACTGTTTCGGTACATTAGGTGTGTTGGGGTGAAAGGTGTCAAGATCCTGTCTACTACCGTTCAATATTTTGTTTCTTTGTGTTTGTGTGGAATGTGGTTAGGCAGGGAAGAATGTAAAACCCAGAAATATGCTTTCCGATAATAAAATGTAAGATGTTTTATGTGTTTGATTTTTCTTGGTATACTAGAAATGACAAA
>NW_028083419.1:0-555 GCF_014824575.4 Sturnira hondurensis
GAAGTACTCCTGTTTATGCGTAGTAGTGGTTTTCTGTCTTCAAGTCTACTATATTATCACATAATTTTCATTTGGTTAATGTCTGTATAGCATATTTTCCCCATTCTTTCACTTTAGATCTGTTTGCATAGTTCAGATAGCTGTCAGTGTTTTATATAGTTATGAGTGGCTATTAAATTCAATCAAAGAATTGACTTTGTCAGAGGATGTAATGTAGGGAGCCCAATATATTTCCCATTCAGTTGTTCCTACACCCTTTATTATATTACAAACATTTTCCCAGAGATCTAAGGAGAGATCTTTGTCATAGATTTCCATCTGACTTTGCATTTATTGTTGGGGTTTGTATTCTCTCCCATCAATTTTCAAAGGCCATTTAAAGGCCATTCCTCCCCAAGGGCAGAGCCCCCACTGTGAAAATGGTGGAGGGACTTGGTTTCTGGTCCCTGAGGAGCCGGCGGGTATCTTGACATCTTCCGGACCTTCTCAGCCTTGAGGGTAAGAACAAGGTCTTGGCATGTGCGTCATGTTCCAAGGAAGTGCTAATCTTTTCCA
>NW_028083420.1:0-966 GCF_014824575.4 Sturnira hondurensis
CACTCTCTGAGATTCCTGGATTTCCTGGAAGTCTATTTCCTTTGCCAGACTGTGGAAGTTCTCCTTTATTATTTGTTCTAATACGTTTTCCACTCGTGGCTGTTTCTTTCCCCCTTCTGGTACCCCTATAATTTGGATGTTGGAACGTTTAAAGATGTCCTGGAGGTTCCTAAGCCTCTCCTCATTTTTTTGAATTCTCATTTCTTCATTCTTTTCTGGTGGGATGTTTTTTTCTTCCTTCTGGTCCATTCTCTTGATTTGAGTCCCAGTTTCCTTTCCATCACTATTGGTTTCCTGTGCATTTCCCTTCATTTCAACTAGTTTAGCCATCATTTGTTCCTCTAATTTGTGACTATGTTCCTCTAATTTGTGACTATAATCAACCAGTTCTGTGAACATCCTGATACATAGTGTCTTGAATTGTGCTTCTGAGAGGCTGGCAATTTCTCCGTCGCTTAGAGTTATTGGCTCTGGGACTTTTGAGTTCTTCTTGAGCCATCTTTTGGGCTGTTCGTGCCTGTTCCGTAGCAGGATCAGAGTCCTAAAGTGTTCACTAGAACAGGGCAACTAAGTCGCTGGGTTGTGACGTTGTATGTGGGGGCGGGGTCAAAGAGGGACAATGGCTTCCCGTCTGCCGCCTGCCGCCGCGGCCCCGGCGCCACAGCCACCACCATCACCAGGCCCACGCGTTTCGTTCCACTGCATGGACCGCCATCAGCCCTCCACCACTGGGTTCGCCCCCTGGGGCCTGTGTGGTCCGTCTCACTGTGCACAAATGTGCGACTGCGGTCAGTCTGCCCCACACCCTAACTGGTTCCGGGCTGCCTGCGCGCCTAGGTTGGGGGATCTGTCCTGCCCAACCCAGCTCCGCTGCTGGCTCCGCCTCTCTTACCGTCCCGTTGAACGGTTCGTATTTGTCGGACTTCTGTATAATTCCATTTTCTGGTCTTTGGGTGTGTCCTAGTT
>NW_028083421.1:0-676 GCF_014824575.4 Sturnira hondurensis
CGTCCCCCGCAGGCCTGGTCTCCACAAGCTCCATGTCCTGGGTCAGGTCCTCTCCTTCACGCTGCCAGGCCAGGGTGATGTCCGCAGGGTAGAAGCCCAGGGCCCAGCACTTCAGGGTGACCTCATGGTCAGAGATGGGGTGGTGGGTCAGGTGTGTCTTTGGAGGGTCTGAGAGGAGGATGAGAAAGTTCAGGGACTCTGCATGGTCATGGGACACTCCAGCAGTGCTCGGGTGACCACCCTGAGAGTGGACAGGACAGTGGGGGTGGGGGAAGGGAGTGCACCACCCAGACACCAGCCTGGACAGAGGCATCTTGGATAATCTCCTATTTCCTGGAAGGTTCCAGATCAAGTGAGAACCTAGGGTAGGAGTGTCCAGGTCTCTAAGGGGAGACACAGGCTCAGGTGGAGGCTGATGACTCAGCAAACCCGGACTCAGGCCTCCAGAGAAGGTCTCAGCCCCAGAACCAGGGAGAGGTTCCTGGTGCCCCAGGTGCTGCAGGGTGTGAGGGACCCACTGTGGGTGTTTCAGGGAGAGGCTGGGTCCCTCACTGTCCTCTAGAGAAAGCTTGACCCGCGGGTGAGTCACAGAATGAGGACACCTGGGGGTCTCTTCCCTCTCCCGAGCAGGAGGGACACTCTGACACTGCCCCATTCCCCTCCTCTCCTTGTAGGA
>NW_028083422.1:0-660 GCF_014824575.4 Sturnira hondurensis
CTTATGAGCACCAGTTAATTGCTTCTTGGTGAGCTTGAGGTCATACGTAGCCTCTTAGTATGCCCACGGGTAGGCACGCAACAGAGGAACACAATCGCTTTTCCAGCAGCCCTCTGTGTTGGAGCCGGTGGCTCCAGCCGTGGAAGAAAGCACCAGTGGTTGTGCACTAGGAGGGGCGCTGGTCTGGCGCAGGAGCGGCGTCTGGGGGGTCATTCTTCCAAACAGTGCATGTCCACCAGCAGTGGGCTGACGTCAGTGTTGCGTTTTTTTTAGATTTGTTCATAGAACTCATTACGAACCACGTCAAGATAAATTCAGAAATAATTAAATCAGATTCCATAAGCTATAAATGGGAAGTCACATTGTGTCAGGAGGGGGGACACCCCTGGCTACCAGTTTTGGGAAGTAGAAATGGAGAATTTTCTACTCTAAGCAGCTTGGAACAGGTTGGAAGGAATTAATCATGGGATGTTTCATCATTAAGAAAACATAACTCCAGGACAGGGTAGGAACATGCAGTGGAGGGTGGGGCAAGAAAGAGACTTTGAAAGAAAAACCCTGCTTGGGCCAGGCAAGTCCCTGAGGACTTCCCCACCTTCCCTACCACGACTAGTCAGTAATGCCCCCAGGCAGCGTGGCTGGTGAGAAATAAATTCCTAT
>NW_028083423.1:0-602 GCF_014824575.4 Sturnira hondurensis
AAGGGGAGGTTCATTGGCAGGAGTTCCCTTAAAGCCAGTGACACCATTCCTTTCTCTAGAAAAGCCAGGGAAAATCATGTATGTGTGTGTGAATATTTATTTTTCTTGTGCTCCTCCAGATCCACTTCCAGAGTCTGAAATCCATGCCCATCCACAGGAAGTACATCGAGATTTGCTAGTGCCTGGTCTAGCTCTTTGTCTTACCCTGGCCTGGCCCGGCCTGATGCAGTGCCTGAAACCAGGATGGAGGCTCCTGGTGTGCTTTATTTTCCTTGCCCTCTTAGGAATTCTAAGCTTGATTCTAAATAAATAAGATGTTCATACCCCAATGATAGATTTATAACTGCCTAAATGATAATTTTTGACAATACCACTTTGTATAAAATAATAATTCATGGAATAAAATATTTTAAAAAAGTAAAACTAATGCTGTTCATTAGACAGGAGTGTGGACAGTATGTACTCATATACATAACATAATTTTGTATACACATACACGGGCAATTGTAAAAAAATTTCACTATACCACATAATTTTTATTTTATTTTATTTTTTTTTTTAATTTTTTTATTTAATTATTTTTCAAGTACAGTTTTCTGTCT
>NW_028083424.1:0-2493 GCF_014824575.4 Sturnira hondurensis
AGATAAGAACTAGCTAACCTTGCAGCTGAATGACCCACATTGAAATGCAATCCCTCTCCTTGCACTGTTTCCCCCCTCCTGAAGCCAAGTGTGATTTGTGGGAGGGAAGGTTTGATAAAATGTTTGTGTGTTCTCAGCGAGCCTTCACTGACAGGCTGTTCAAGGGAAATTCCACAGCCATGCCTGGTGTACCAGGAGCAGGCAAGTAGCCACGGGCAGGACAGAGAGGGCTCGGTTTTCACCCATCTGGTTGTATTGTATCTCACACTTACTTAAACCTGTGTCACAAGTTGTAACTCTTAGTGTTTCCGTAGTGTAGTGGTTATCACGTTTGCCTCACAAGTTGTAACTCTTGATACTTTTCTCTTCCTAAAACGAAACGTCTTCAGAGGTTTTTTCAGATTACTTTAAATTATTTATAAGGCCAAAGGGTCTTTCTTAAGAGCCATCCACTTTTAAAAAGTGGATGTGGGCCTCAAATTACATGCCAACTAAGTGTTTTATAGCATTTTTTGGATATTTTTCAAGTACTTTATAAGTGTACTTTATACTTGTATTTATTTTGTCATTATTATTAATCTGCATAAAATTTGTCTTTTGCAAAGCTCTTGAAGATGCACACACACACTTTCAAAGAAATACATGATCTTCTATTTCAGGTCATGAACTAGGCCTACTGGGCACAGTGCTGGATGTAAAACAACCTAGGCCCCGATCACTTAGAGTGGAAGGGCAGATAAAGTGCTTCCCAGTCAAGGTCAAGTTAAAGGAGTTCACCATCACCAAGCCCTTATTACATGAAATGTTAAAGGGACTTACCTAAGAAAGATAAGATGATAAAAAATATGAATTGTAAAATGACAACAAACTCACAACTATCAACAACTGAACCTAAAAATCAAGAACAACAACAACAAAAAAACCCTAAGCAAAGAACTAGAACAGGAATAGAATCACAGAAATGGAGATCACATGGAGGGTTATCAGTGGGAAGGGGGAGGGAGAACGGGGTAGAAGGTACAGGGAATAAGAAGTGTAATTGGTAGGTACAAAACAGACAGGGGGAGGTTAAGAATAGTATAGGAAATGGAGAAGCCAAAGAACTTACATGTATGACCCATAGACATGAACTAAGGGGGGGAATTCAGGTGGGATGAGGGTACAGGGTGGAGGGGAATAAAGGGGAGAAAATATGGGACAACTGTCACAGCATAATCAATAAAATATATTAAAANGGAGGGTTATCAGTGGGAAGGGGGAGGGAGGAGAACGGGGTAGAAGGTACAGGGAATAAGGAGTGTAATTGGTAGGTACAAAACAGACAGGGGGAGGTTAAGAATAGTATAGGAAATGGAGAAGCCAAAGAACTTACATGTATGACCCATAGACATGAACTAAGGGGGGAATTCAGGTGGGACGAGGGTACAGGGTGGAGGGGAATAAAGGGGAGAAAATATGGGACAGCTGTCATAGCATAATCAATAAAATATATTAAAAAACAACAACCTGAGCCTGGTTCCTGCCCTGAGGGCATTTACCCTCAGCTTTGATGGCCAGATAGGGGTCCAGGCCCACCTCCTCAGCCATTTGTTCTTGCAGACGTTTCAGCACCCTTGATAATATTCAGCTGTTGTTTATATTCCATTGGACAGGATTTGGTTTCTAGCATTATTTTCCATGTCTTGACCCAGGAAGTAGGCAGCCCCAAGTCGGCCAGGTATGGTTTGCCTGTGCGCACTCAACTGGCACTTTGTAAGCCTACACCTTGCTCAGCCTGGGCTCAGCACATGGGGCTCTGACCTGTGTCCAGGTGATTTTTTCAGGTCGCCAATCTCATTGATTCTGTGTTGGTGTCACAGGTTTGATACCCAGAATTCTGAAGGAGGTTGCTGTCCTGTTATCATGATGTACTAATCACATAAGATACAAATGCAAGAAAAACCAGAACCAGGCCTTTCAAATGCAAGAATACAATAAAGATAAAGATTAGGCGACTTGAAAAGTGCATTCTCCTACTTCAGAGGTAGAGCCATAATGGGGAAATACGTTGTAGAGTCAGAACACTTGATTTTGTATGACTCTTTCAGTTACTTGTTAATATTTTGACACTTGTGGGCTATTGAACTTTTAGGAACCCAGGACATCTTTTCCTGGGTTGTTATGAATGAAGCTGACAAGAATGTGCAAGAGAGAGTGAGGTGGATGGAAATGCTGCGTACGTGTGTGATGCCAAGTTGTCATCCTGGACACAGGATGTCAGAGTGGTGTGGGAAGGAGAGTCCTGAGCTGGGATTAAATCTGGAATTTTTTTTGTGCATTAGACTAAAGGCAGGGGCCATATTTTGTAGCAGTTTCTGCCCCAAAGACTTCCACATACTTATAAACTCCATGGTTTTGCCATGAATGAAAAAAATAGAGAAAAATGTACTATAGAGGGAATAGAGAAAAATGTAAAATAGATTGACCCAAGCTCTCAAACTTTTCACATCAACA
>NW_028083425.1:0-710 GCF_014824575.4 Sturnira hondurensis
ACTCATAACCTTTGTAATTGGTCCAAGCTAGAATTGATTGGATCTTCCCTAAACAGTGGGATCAAAATAAAATAACTGAGTGCACACCAGGTAAAATGACTAAGTTTGTAAGGAATGAAAAATAAGGGGACCATCTAAGTAATATTTATATGATGACAGCCCTTTTCTCATTGTTGAGTGTATCTGTTAAATTTGTATGTCTCCCGCCCTGGCTGGTGTAGCTCAGTGGATTGAGCGCGGGCTACCAACCACACGATCGTGGTTCGAGTCCCAGTCAGGGCACATGCCTGGGTTGCAGGCCAGTTCCCAGTGGGGGACTCACAAAAAGCAAACATACATTGATATTTCCTTCCCTTCCTGTCTAAAGATAAATAAATAAAAGTTTAAAAAAAAAAAAAGCCCTGGCTGATGTAGCTCAGTGGATTGAGCGCAGGCCTGCGAACCACACAATCCCAGTTCGATTCCCAGTCAGGGCACATGCCTGGGTTGCAGGCCAGTTCCCAGTTCCCGGTTCCCATCAGGGGACTAATGAGAGGCAACCATACATTGATATTTCTCTCTCTCTCTCTCCTTCCCTTCCCCTCTAAGATAAATAAATAAAATCTTTAAAAAAAAAATTTGTATGTCTCCCTTTCTTTTTTTTGGCCTGTTTAGGGTGTAATAATGATACTAATTTTTCTGGAGAGTATCTAGGTATAAATTAACAATGT
>NW_028083426.1:0-619 GCF_014824575.4 Sturnira hondurensis
AAAGGATAGTCCAAAGATAAGCCTCTTGTTGGGGAGGGAAGGCTTGTGAGTTATATCTAGAAAGCAGTGAGGTTGCGGGTGGTCAGATTTTGAGGTAAGGTGAGAGTAAAGAATAGTAAATAGACGTAGCGTATGAGCAAGTAGAGTTAATCACTCCAGTAATAGAATTCAGGAACCTGTAAGTGGGCTAAGACTGGAGAGATGTGTTGTGAAGTATTTACAGTGCTATAGAAAGCAACAAACAAACACACAAAAAAAGGGCAAGAGAAGTGAGGAAAAAAGCAATAAGTTTGGGGTGAAATGAAGAGGGACTAAGACAGGAAAAAAGAAAAGGAGAAGAACAGAGTACTGAAAGATACAGCAACATTAAAATTAAAAAATATATATGATTACTGAAAAAAGTTTAAAAATAAAAGTAAAAAACAAAAACAAAAACAAAAAACAAAAAAAAAACCCAACAACAAAAACTCCGTCCTTGTTGGTTTCAAACTGTCCAATCCGGTTTTTCTGGTTTCAGTGGGACCCCTCTATGGACTGGGTTGTAGGCCCAGGCGCACACCCGCCCAGCAGCCAGGCTACCAGACTGGGGTGCAGGCGCCCGCCCACCTGACAGGCTGCC
>NW_028083427.1:0-1614 GCF_014824575.4 Sturnira hondurensis
GAAATACAGAAGCTAAAGAACTTGTGACACATGGACATACACGAAAGCAGGGAGAATGGTAGGGGAGGGGTGTGTGGGGTGGACGGGAAGGCGGGGGGGGAAATGGGACAACTGTAATGACATAATCAATAAAATATATTTTAAAACAACGAAATAACACACACACAAAAGACCGTAAAGAAAGAAATTGAAGAAAATACAAATAAATGGGAGCACATTCCAGGTTTATGGGTAGGAAAAATTAGCATCATTAAAATGTCCATATTTCCCAGAGCAGTCTATAGATTCAACACAATTCTTGTCAAGATTCCAATCATATATTTTACAGAACTGGAACAAATATTTCAAAAATTTATATCAGAAAGAAAAACAAAGTTGGGTAAATCATGCTACCTAACACTATAAGGCCATATTAACCAAAACAGCATAGTACTCCCATAAAAACAGACACATAGATCAATGGGTCAGAATAGACAGCCCAGAAACAAACCCACACCTCTATACTCAATTAATAGTTGACAGAGGAAGCAAGAACATACAATAGGCTAGAGACAGTTTATTCAATACATGGTGTTGGGAAAATTGGAGAGATACACGCAGAAAAATGAAACAACCACTTTCTTATACCACACACAGGAATAAATTCAAAATAGACCAAAGACTTAAATGTTACACCTGAAGCTGTAAAAATCCTAGAAGAAAACACAGGCAGCTAAATCTCGGACATTGCTCGTAGTCATATTTTGTCAGATGTATCTCCCCAGGCAAGGGAAACCAAAAGAATAATGAACAAATGTGACTACATCAAACTAAAAAGTGTTTTCGCAGCAATGGAAAACATCAACAACATAAAATAACCCACAGAATGGGAGAACATATTCACTGATACATCTGAGAAGGGGTTAATATCCAAAATTTATAAAGAACTTACAAAGCTCAACACAAAACAAACAAACAACCCCATTTAAAAATGGGCAAAGGAACTGAGTAGACACTTCTCCAAAGAGGACATACAGATGGCCAACAGGCATGAAACATGGCTCAACGTCACTAATTATCAGAGAAATTCAACTTGAAACCACAATGAAATAGGATCTCATTCTGTCAGAATGCCTGTCATTAATACATCAACAAACTAGTGCTGGCGAGGATGTGGAGAGAGGGGAACCCTTTTGTACTGTTGGTGAGAATGCAGACTGGTGCAGCCACTGTGGAAAGCAGTATGGAGATACCTCAAAAAATTAAAAATGGATCTGCCTTTTGACCCAGAAATCCCACTTCTGGAACTATATCTGAAGGAACCAAAAACACTAATTTGAAAGAACATAAGCACCCCTATGTTCACTGCAGCGTTATTTACAATCGCCAAGATATGGAAGCAGCCCAAGTGTCCATTAGTAGATGGGTGGATAAAACAACTATGGAACATTGACACAGTGGAATACTACTCAGCAGTACAAAAAGAAGAAGAAAATTTTATTCTTTGAAATAGTATGGATGGACCTGGAGAACACTAAGCTAAACACAATAAACCAGCCAGAGAAACACAAATACCATATGATTTCTCTCATATGTGGAATCTAATGAACAAACTGAACTATCAAAATAGAGACA
>NW_028083428.1:0-570 GCF_014824575.4 Sturnira hondurensis
CTCCTTGCTAACATCACTGAGCCTGAGGTAGGTGTGCAGGAAGGCAGGGCTGTGTCTGCACAGATCCAGACGGAAGGACTGGTTGTTTCTTCAGGAAATCCAAGACATTTGAGTGCTGCAGTCATGCTTATCCTCCCCACCCCTCCCCCATCACCCTCCACACACTGTCAAGTGCATTAAGCAGAGGTTTGCTTTCAATCCTGTGAACTTGCTATCTCCGACCATTCTGGCTGCTACAACAAAACACGAGATTGGTGGCTTACACAGAACAGACCTTGACTTCTGCTCATTCTGGAGGCCTGAAGTCCGAGATCAGGTCGCATTCTGGTGAGGACCCTCTTCTGTGCTGCACACGGGCCAGCTCCCTGCCAGGTACTCCCTTGTTGTGAGGGCCGAGGCACGGCTCTGGGGACTTCAATAAGGCCAATAATCTCCCATATAAGGGCTCCAGCCGTGACCTAATCTCCTCCTGAAGTTGCCCACTTCTTCTTTTTGTTAATCCTCTCCTGGGGATATGGTATTGATTCTAGAGAGAGAGGCAGGGAGAGAGAGGGAGAAACACCAATGTGG
>NW_028083429.1:0-1409 GCF_014824575.4 Sturnira hondurensis
CCTCGGGACTCAGGGCTGGGGCTCCCCTCCTGCAGCCTGGGAGAAAGGGGGGTCACCTTTTCTGGCAAACCAAGAGGGCAGGTGTAGGAGCTCCGACCCCTCGTCCCGCCTCCCCCGCAGGGGGCTTCGCCGTGTGGGGACCGGCAGATGCTGACGGTGACAGGGCTCCTCTGCTGTGCCTGTGGACAGAACCGGTACGTGGGGACAAGGACGGACGCAGGAGTGCTGCCCCCGTGGGCCTGGCGCCCCGGCTCCAACATCTCCCGGAGCTCGAGGCTGGAGCAGGGGCACCTGCCACGTCCGTGGCCGTGGGGCCCTTAGCAGGCACAGGGCACCCGCCGAATCCCACAGTTTCTTCCCACCGTGGGCCCGGCTCCGGCAGAGCTCAGGGTGTCCCGGGCCACAGTGCAGGGGCGTGATTTGCCCGGCTGGTGTGCGTGGGGAGGCTGGACCCGGACGCCGTCTCCGGGGGGTCAGAGGGGAGACAGTGTCTGTGACCCCCCTCTCTCGGAGATGCCGGGCGCCGTTCCACAGACACAACCATGGCACCAGACCCACACGACAGCACCGATCAAGGGCCTGTGGCCACCCACGCTGCCACTGCCGCCCACCGGACGGCAAGCAAACACCACCCGTCACAGTGAATGCCTGGACGTCCCCCCAGAACTTACAAACACGGTTTTCCCAGACTGTGCCCTCCCCTCAGAACCCCCGTGTCCCGGTCCTGGGGCACCAGCTGTGCTCCGGGAAAGGCTGCTGACAACCATTTTGGGGTGCATGGGGTGTGGGGTCTCTGTCACAGCCACTCGATTCCGCGTGGTGGCCGAGGAAGAGCAGGGTAGTGGATCAGTGTGGCTGTGCCCTGGTAACACGATTTTATAAAAACAGGAAGGGGGCGGGGTGTGGCCCTCGAGGAGTCCTCTCCAGACTGCGTCCCTCCCGTGGCAGGCCACCGTGGCACCAGGGACATCCGAGGTCCTCAGCCCCAGCCCTGCCTCAGCCCCACGCTCTGTTCAGCACTTTCGGCCGCGTCTCCTCCCACCACAGGTTCAGCCCACGTGGTGGGGCAGCGAGTCCCGTGACCCGGCAGGCTGGGTCCTCGGCACCTGGGATGTGGGGCCGCTCCGCTGTCCTCGGGCGGACCGCAGCCTCGCTCCGGCCCGAAGCTCATCTTCGCCCTCAGCTCCCCGTGGGCCCCGCTGGTGCGATGGGCTGCGTGTGCCCTCCCCTCCCGCAAATGTAGGGGCTCTACCCCCCGGGACTTGAGAACGGGACTGTTTTTGGAGACGGGCCCTTAGAGAGGAGGCAAAGGTAAAATGAAGCCATACGGGGCCGGGGGNCCGGGGGGGGGGGGGTGGTCCTGATCCCACTGGGGATCAGGGACTGTGTCCTCGTAAGAAGAGTTGGTG
>NW_028083430.1:0-815 GCF_014824575.4 Sturnira hondurensis
AATCTTCTGCTATCATAAACCATTTTGCCTCCCCCTCCAACTGATCACACACGCACAATGAAAAGGAGTAGGTGGAAGTGGAGAACACCGAGATATCTGCAGGAGACTGCACCAGTGAATTTCACAGGTATCCTACCACAGAAGTTCACACCATAAACCCAGGGAACCAGAACAGATCAATTTAAGAAGTTGAGGACAACAAGAAGAGTATCACAAACAATGGGAAGACAAAGAAACAATCCCCAAATGAAAGAAAAGGAGGAAGCCTCAGAAAGAATATTAGATGAAATAGAGGCAAGTCAACTATCAGATGTGGAATTCAAAGTACTGGTTATCAGGAAATTCAAAGGGCTTACAACGAGCTACCAGAAACTACAGGGGAGCTACAATGAACTCTCTGCAAACTATACCAACATGAAAAAGGAAATAGAAACCATCAGTAAAGGCCAAGAGGAAATGAAGAATACAATTTCTGAACTGAAGAACACAATAGAAGGTATGAAGAATAGAATCGATATGGCGGAAGGTCACATAAGTGAGATCGAAGACAGGATAGAAAGAATCTCCCAGACGGACCAAGTAAGGGAAAAGAGAATCAGAAAAAGTGAGGAGAATTTAAGAGAAATGCAAGACAACATGAAACATAATAATATCCGAATAATAGGAATGCCAGAAGGAGAGGAAGAGGAACAAGGGATAGAAAACCTACTTGAAAGAGTAATAATGGAAAATTTTCCTAAGTTGAGGAGAGATAAAGTCATATGGATCCAGGAATCACAGAGAGTTCCCAGCAGGTGGAACCCAAAGAGGCCTAC
>NW_028083431.1:0-783 GCF_014824575.4 Sturnira hondurensis
TCCATTAATCCATCAAGGAACATTTAGATTGTTTCTATTTTTTCTTTTTTTTAAGATTTTATTTATTTATCTTTAGAGGGAAAGGGAAGGAGAGGAGAGAAATATCAATGTGTGGTTGCCTCTCGTGAGTCCCCTGCTGGGAACTGGCCTGCAACCCAGGCATGTGCCCTGACTGGGAATCAAACTGCGATTGTCTGGTTCACAGGCCCAAGCTCAATCCACTGAGCTACACCAGCCAGGGCTATTTTTTCTTTTATTAAATTTATTGGGGTGATACTGGTTACGAGGGCCATATAGGTTTCAAGTGTACATTTCTGTACATTGTTTCTATACCTTGGATATTGTAATGCTGCAGTTAACTGGGAGTACAGACATCTTTCAAGATGGCAAAAACTGAGATTGCTAGAAAATAATAGGAGTTCTAGTTTTAATTTCTCAAGGTCCCTCCATACTGTTTTCCATAGTGGCTGTATACCAATTTACATTCCCAGCAACATTGTACAAACGTTCCCTCTTCTCCACATCCTCACCAACACTTCTCTCCCATCTTTTTCCCTATAGCCATTCTAACAGGCTATTGAAGTGGCATCTCGTTGTGGTCTTAATTTGCACCATTGATGACTAGGATGGTCATCAGTTCTCATGTGCCTATTGACCACTCATATGTTGTCTTTGGGAAACTGTCTATTCAGAATGTTTGCCCATTTGTTAATTGGAAATGTTCCTTTGCTGTTGTGTTAAGTTCTCAGATACATGGTTTGCAAATACTTCCTCCCACTCCAT
>NW_028083432.1:0-723 GCF_014824575.4 Sturnira hondurensis
GTTCCATGCCCCTGCACTGGGCCTCCCTCCCACATTGCATTCCCCTTACTGCATAAGGCTTCAGAACATCATGCTGGGCAGAGTCAGCACAGGTGCCCTGCTGCACACTGTCGGCTTACTAAAGAGCTGCCAGGTGGCACTTGAGCATAGGACACCCTCTTTATCCAACTCAGGTTGTGACATTGTACCAGGTAGTTCAAGTATGTATCACAGGAATATGTGCTATTATAGTATACAAAAATGCACCTATATATTATTATTCATTTGACATTTGAAAGAGATTTTTTTGAAAAAGGAAATGTTTAAAACGAGAGTACTATTGCTTCTGAAAAAGTGAAATTGTCAATGTTTTTTTAAGGATTTATACAATCAATGTATTTTTCCTTAACCATTGCTTAGTAGAGAATAATAAACACCAATATGATTTTTTTACCCAGCCCAAATGACCTCTTCAGTATGTTTTATTCTGCCTTTTATTTGTCTTTAGAATTAGCTTTTGGATTTGTCATTTGATAAATTAAATAATACATGAATTCAGGTTTTCTTATCTTTCTGTGTTATATCCAGTACTCAGACTGCATTTTACCCTTCTTTTACATTTTTAATTAATTAGTTCAGTGGTAAATTATTGCCTACTGTATTTAATTAATTTTACATTGAATTTCATAAAGAGAACATGAAGAACTTCATAAAGAGAATAGTGAATTCTGCCCTTGGGGGGAT
>NW_028083433.1:0-678 GCF_014824575.4 Sturnira hondurensis
CCCCCTGCTCCATAGCCTTTTATTGGGTTGTAATACACAGGAATACAGGGCCACAAGGATCAAACAGTAGATAACATTTGAAAGGTAACTGAGGGCTTCAGAGTCAGAATCAGTGTCTGTCAGGAAGAGAGTTGCAGAAACTTTGGGAGACATACTCATTTCCTCTCGGACCCTTATCATATGAATGAATGCACTCTTAGCAGAGCAGATTTCACAGGTTTATCAGCAAGTCTTTGTGAAGCCAGATTTTCCCCAGGACATGCTCTAGCAAGGCAAGGAGCTGCACCTCTCCCCAACAGGTATTCAGGCTTAAGGGCATTAGAGCCAGGGAGCCAAGAAGCACTTCTCCCAGAGAACATGGGAACTCGGGCTATGTCAAAGCCCGGGTAGAGGGGGAGGGCCAAGAGTCCATTGCTCTTTGTTGCAGCTCCCTCCCCCCTCCCCCCCCCCTCGTCCTTCCATGAAGGCCTCCCAAGTGATTGAGTCTGGCTTAGGTTGCCCCCCTCCCGCCCTGCCCTCGCTGTGAGGGGTCTTACCTGCCATTGACTTCCTACCAAGCTTTGGGGGCAGGGAGAGGAACTGAGGCAGCGTTTGCTACCAGAGACAAACTTTGTCCCCTGCGGCTTGCATTCCAAAGGTTGTCCCTCGCCCTTAGCCATAAGGGGTACAGATACAATT